>NC_091750.1:43724588-43962088 GCF_043380555.1 Nothobranchius furzeri | reverse complement strand
TGCTTGTTTACACAAGTCAAGCAAAGGCAGTTTACCCCATCAATCACACTGTCAGATGATGAATGATAACAGGAAAGTTAAGCATTGAGGCACCAATTACCATGTTCTTTGGTACAGATGATGGTGCTGCTCTGAGGACCTCCAGAACTACATGGTCTTTAATAATGACCCTGTTCTGACCCACATATTTCCATTTCTGCTTTATTACATACAGAACGGCCAGCAAGGTACATGGAAGGGCCATGTCTGAAGACCAACTGTTAAATTCTTCATTATTAGCTGAATTGGTCTTTTCACTTTAGGGACAATTGAGTTTAAAACCACATTTACTTTAATGTAGTTGAATTGGCTACTTGGGGTGTCTAATGTAGCTTACCAGTTATCTGTGCCCAACCCACTGTCAGCAGTATATAAACATTTGTCATTATAATGCTAACCACAAAACAACGCTAGCCTTCAGCTACTGGCAGTGATGGGAATAACTCCGTTTAAAATAACGGCGTTCTTTTTTTGAGTAAAGGAATAATCTAATTAATTACTTTCCCCACTGTTGCAACGCCATTACCGTTACTGAGGACGGAAAGTTGTGCGTTACTATGTGCTTGTCGAACGTTGAGCAACAGTGTGAGGCTCTCTGACCGCCACACTTCAGCTGCAGCCAGGGAGAGAGAGGTGTCGGTAATGCACTTACAAACACAATGATGATTGGGCGGGTGGACGGAGACCCTCACCATCTCAGTCACTGGAGGATTTAGCAATTTGGGGGCCAAAGGCGAACACAGACATGGCGGCCCCTTACACAAAATTTTCAACAATCTTACCTTTAACTGGATTTGCGAAATCCTCCCCTCTTCTGACATGAGTTATTTTCCCATTTTTTCCATTTTCCATTTTGGTCTATGTTTTCCTCCCTTTAAACATTTTCCATTGTCTTTCCTTTCACGCCTGATACTTAAAATTTTATTGCTTTTGTTTTTTGGATGCTTTGTGATTCCGACCAGACACGGAGACAGAGGTGGAAGAGAAAGGAAAAGAGGGGGGAGGGGGGGGGGGTCCACAGATATAAACAATCAATGATGAACAAGAGTCTGCTTCTAGACCTGCAGAAATGGGACACACAACAATACAACAGGAGCAAGCTATCACTGCGTCAACCAGATGAGGAGATATAAAATCAACATTGTTTTACTGAACAATCATGATAATAAATCACAGTGCATTTAGTGCCAACCACAGCCTTAAGACATGTGTTGAATGTGCCCAAGTCCATACTTATGAGAGCATCATGTGAGCACCTGTGTGTGTACACGCGCTTGTATATGTAAGGTTTCTCTCTAGGAGCGTCCAATATAGAGTGTGAGCGCCACAGATCTGCCCCCCCGCCAAAAGATGTGTAGGAGATGGAGGGAGCTCCAAATCCCAGAGATCCAGGAGCTGCCCCAGAGCCCAGGGACCCCAGGGAGACTGCAACCAGAAAAACCCCTGCCCCTGCCCCCCGAGCGGTGGCTCATTTTAAACGGCTTTGCCATCAATTTTATTTAGACTTGGGCTTTACTTTCATTGAAGAGCAGATAGAGGTACTTAAGTCCTTTTATTTAGAAAAAAAATGTTTTTGTGTCTTCTTCAACAGTGTACGATGGAGTGTGTTGTTGACTAACATCTGTAACGGTGATTCGTCACGTTGTTTGTTGCCCAATAGCATGCTGAGGCAGTTTGAAAGACAACCACAGATTCGGTCACTTGACTGGTCAGACTATATATTTACTTATATAGGATGTCTTGCCAGGCTAGTTCCCGGATGTAATGGGACACTTACGTCCTCGTTTGTAAGCATAACCCCGCCTCAAAAGCCACTGAATTGTAACTTTGTTCTTCCACACCACAATCCCTATCCGACGCGCCCATGGGCACACACACTGTATGAAACAAGGTTAGTTATTTTCTTAAACTTAACTGCTGAAATCACGTGTGGTTCTTCTCTAGTGATGTCATGACCTTGCAGGTCCAGCTGCATGAAACGCTTTCACTACTGATTCATGTCTGAAAAGATCCCAGTGGAAAGGAAAAAACAGATAAAATGTGTCTATTACGTTATGCGCCACACACGCTTTCAGTGGAAAGCTGCGGTTTGCAGCTTTGTGATGCTATCTGGGTAAACCAGCCAACTAGCATGAATCTCATCTCTGGCCAAGTGGGCAGTCACTATCCAGCATGTTTGAGAGGTATCTGTCTTGAAACGCTGCTGATTTTAATCTGCTCATCAAGCTGCAGACTTCCGAGCATGGTGAATCAACCATTGAATCAAGTGTGTTGGAGCAGAGAAACAACTAAAACATGTTGGATACGTGACCTCCAGTACCAGGGTTGGACATCAGTAGTCCTGATAAAAATGTGTTGCTGCCATAGCAACCACTAGTTGTATCATATCTGTATGTCCACACTCTTCTGTGTAATGAAATGCACCAAACAAATTCCTTATTATTTGCGTGACTCACAAAGCAGTGTCACAGAAATGTCTCCACGTTTGTGAAGAACGCTAAAAAGCTCACAGGCTCAGGAGAACGTTCATTCTGAAAAGCACTGATAAGAAAACTTCATGTCCATCACCGGTGAGGCGACATCTTGCTGATAAAGCTCCTGAAAGACAGACCTGCGGAGTGACTTGTTCCATTAGTTTCTGCTCTGCAAACGAGACTGTTACAGGTTGATAAAGGTCCCATCCTCGACCTCCTCTCAGAGTTAGATGATAGAAACAGCTCTGGTTTGTTTCTGGTCTGAGTGAAGCCTAACCGGAGCTGATGGTAGGATGGTGGCAGCAGCAGTAATCTCTGCTGAATAAGTGCAGACCTTGTCTCTTCCTGCTGTCTTTGGTTTTGTTTTTTGTCTTTTATTTTTCTTATATTATAGTTTTCCTTTCCGCTGTCACTTCACATTCAGCTCTCTGAACGCTGCATTTGTGGTTCCAGATCTGCTCCTGTCAGCTGTCAGTTTGTCTGTCCTTCCTGTTGCTTCCAAGGCTGATTTTTTTTGTACAATCCCAGTTGGACCTATCTTTACTGCTTCAGCTGTTATTTAATTATTTCTGGTTTTGTACACTTTTAGGTTTATTTCATTTTATTTGTTACTGAAGTATTTTCTGCTCCTGTCATCCACCACTTGCATGCATGTTGATGATGGGAGGGTCATGCTTTAGACTGAAAAAAGACCATTTTAACGTTCGAGGTCTTTGAATTTAAGCATGTTTTTCTACCTGCATTTTGAGGACAAATTGTGCTTTTTTTGCGAGCCTTGTTGTACTGACCTGAGCTGAAGGTACTGTCATCAGTTGTTTGTAGGGCGGGATTAACTTGGCTTGACAGCAATAAAAGAGGTCCATTGGGATGCCATTAGGAATTACCATCTGGTTGGATGATCCATGGATGCCTGTATACTCAGATTTGATAAACAGCAGCCCAGCTTACAGCTCAATAAGCGAAATATGAATCTTATTTACATCAGAGACACTAAATGTGGTTAGATATTAAAATCACATTCAGAAAAAGGCTTGCTGCACTGTTATCCCTCTTTATATGACTTTGGTGAATCGCTAGCACCACTGTTGCTGAGAAAACTACCATTATTTTACGTTACTGGAGATGTTTGATGCTGTCTGTTTGACGCTTTAAAGCCCATTCTTAAGAGGCCACACTTAAAATCTGTTATTCGTGCTTTTTTCACCTCCAGACTCGACTTTTCCAACTCAGTTCTTATCATTGCAAATGTATCTGTCCTCTATCGTCTGCAGAAAGTCCAGAATGCCGCAGCAAGATTTCTTTCAAATACAAATGGACGCTGTCACATCACTCCCATTCTGGCTGATCTACACTGGATTCCTGTGCACTTTCGAGTACAATACAAAGTTGTAACGTTTGCCTACAAAACTCTGAATGGTCTAGCCCCCTTATACTTGTCAGAGCTGCTAACCCCCTACATCCCCTCCCGGTCACTACGGTCTGCAGACCATCTACTGCTCAAAGTCCCTAAAACGAAGTATAAAGCTCGTGGGGAGCGTGCGTTGACCTTTGCTGCCCCCAGACTCTGGAACGCACTCCCTCTAGTGGTATGCCAGGCTTCTTCACTGGCACAGTATAATCCAGCCTAAAGACGCATTTCTTTAATTTAGCTTTTGGCCAGTGATCGTTCTTTTATGCTGTGCCTCTGTTCTGTTTTTATTGGCTGTTTTCATTTTTGTTTTGATTTTAGGTGTTTCTATTTTATGACAGTTTTTAACTGTGTTTTATGTTTATGTATGTGAATTTGAATGGCTTTTTAGGTTTAACTCTGTGCAGTGCTTTGGTCAGCTGACATGCTGTTTTTAAATGCGCTATACAAATAAAATTGGATTGGATTGGTCTCTGTGATTTACGTTACGCTACTTCTCTGTCCGAACTCCATTTCACTTGTAGCGTCTGTGAAATGTCAGAGATCAGGAATACAAACACACAATTAACACACAACTCTAACAGAACTTTACAATCACAACCTCACATACCAAAGTTGATCATTAAGAAACGAAAGAAAGAAAGAAAACTATCTTTTATGTAGTGCCTCTCAAGAGAAAAATCACGAGGCACTTGACAAAAACAAAAAGTTAAAGTATAAAAATTCTTTCAAAAAATGATTTCAAATATGTTTAAATTGAGAAACTATCTACATTCTGAGTAAAATCAGTTAAAGAAAGAGAGAGAGAAAATGAATAAGAAAGAGGGAAATCAATGGATCTCGAATAAGGTGGAATAAGAGCAGAATAAGGAGAGGGTGGTGAAGGTCACACCAAAGCCTGAACAGGTGAGTCTTCAGCTGCTTTTTAAAGGAGACCACTGAGTCCACTGATCTCAGGCTCAGGGGGAGAGAGTTCCAGAGTCTGGGGGCCACAGCAGCAAATGATCTGTCACCTTTGGTCTTTAGCCTGGTGCTGCACAACCAGTAGGCTTTGATCACTGGACCTCAGGGACCTGCTGGGGGTGTAGGGACTGAGAAGATCACCAATGTATGGTGGTGCTTGTCCATGTAAGGGGCTCTACACACGGGAGGCGAGCCGCGGCAGCAGCAAAGCCGTCTACGCGTTCTGTTCCATGGCAAAATCGAAACTTCTGTTGTTTTGTTTGCCTGTGTCAGGTTGGAGGGAATTAAGGTTATTTAAGCGGTTCAGAGTTAAAAAAGCAGTAGATATGATGTTTCACAAGGTGCTGCTAGAGTTATGTGAAATCTTACTTCTGATTTTACTATATAAAACATAATAATCAACTTCGCCTTCATGTTTGCTCGGAGATGTACGGAGCATTCTGTCCGCTCATTGGTCAGTGAATGAACCCTCCATTGATTGGTCCTCGTCCGAGCGAAAAAAGGCTGCAGTCAGGTCCAGCAGGACCAGAACAGAACAGTCCCCTGCATCACTGTGAGTCAGAAGGTCATTAGAGACCCTAAGAAGAGCTGTTTCAGTAGAATGAGCTCTACGAAAACCTGACTGGAAGCTATCATAGATGTTATGTTCATCAAGAGCAGCTGTGAGTTGTTTAGCCACAACCTTTTCCAAGATCTTTGAGATGAACGGAAGTTTAGAGATGGGTCTGAAGCTGCTATGGAGAGAGGCGTCAAGACTCGGTTTAAGAAGCAGGTGGATTACAGCATTCTTAAAGTAAGCAGGGACCTGACCAGAAACCAGAGAAGCATTAATTATAGAGAGCACGCTGGGACCGATGGACTGAAAAGCACTTTTAAACAAAGATGAGGGTAAGATGTGGAGGGGGCATGCAGAGGTCTTCATAGAGTTAACTAGTTTGGTTAACTCAGGCAAAGAAACAGGAGCAAAGCTATCTAGGATGATGTGCCTGGTTGGAGTCGGGAGAGGCGGCGATAAGGCTGAAGGAGAGATGCTAGATCTAACCTTATTGACTTTGTCCACAAAGAAAGACAGAAAGTTCTCACAGTCTGCAACAGAGTGGATGGAGGCTGTAGGAGAGGCAGGAGAGACGATGCTGCTGCTGATGTTAATCAGCACCTTGGTGTTTCCTGTCATGATCTGGGGAAGGCGTTTAACTCAGGTCATGCAGAATCACAACACAACTCACTGGTTTTAAACAAAATGATAAGTTTATTTACAGAACGAGAATATAAGGCGCACTGGAAATTCCAGTGGAGGACGGGAGTACGGAGCGCAGCGTCTGAGGGGGAGAGCAGATAAAGGTGAGTCCTGAGAGATAAGTCTTAACTGGGAAGGTGCAGAGAAAAGACTTACAGGGATTTAGGTAGGTGGAGGTATGGGGAAGGGCAGATCTAGAGTCAGGGTGTGTCCAGGTGAGTAGGTCCAGGAGAGGGAGCGTGTGGAGAGCAGGTGAGCGGAGCGGATGGAGGAGAACACCAGGTTTATGTAGAAGCTGAGTATCCAGGTGAGTAACAGAACCCAGAGAAGCTTCTGCACCAGTGAAGATCCAAAATCCTGAGGCAGGTGTGAACACAACAAATTGCAAAAATAGATAATCCTAAGAGTCACAAGAAAAACACTACATCACTGGAAGGCTGGAAAACTACCGAGTTGTAGTAATCACCCCGCCTTGAGGTCTTCTTCTTCTTCTTCTTAGAGTTTTACGGCGGCCGGCAACCAACTGAAAGGTGCATCACCCCCCCCCCCCCCCCCCTCCCCATGACAGCAAGAGAAAAAGAGCAGTCCAAGATGAAAATGACTATGCTATGTTCAGGAGATTTGGGCCCAATAGGGCAACAAATCAAAGTTTCATTATTGCAGGAAAATCAGGATGAATTGGTGAGGTTAACAGCTTGACTGGACTTAGCTTGACTTTAGCATGACTTACTTCACATCATCAGCATAGTTAACTTGGCTTAAATTACCATCCAAATGTCTGAAATTATCGAAAGGTTCCTGCTGCAGACCGTCTATTAGGCCAACAGTACAAAACAACAGCAGCACATCGAATACATGTTTAAAGTTGTCAGTGTCAAGCGATACAACCCATTTATCAGTACCTCTTACCAAACCCTTTAGTGGAAGCTGCATTTAATAACAAAACTGGAAAGTTATCTAAAATGTTCTTAGATTTGTTAAGCTCCATTTACAACCACTCTTTGATTTCTTCTAAATTAAAAACGTAGTTCACTGAAAAAAACATTTTAATGACTATTTCTGGTTTTTAGTCGGTCACTCTGAGTTTTTCATGCAGGCGGGACATGAAAATAGTCTCCTACACCTATCTCCTGCATTAGCTTCTGATAGATAATTGACGGTGATCTACTTCACATCTACGTAACATTCATGGACTCACCCATCTTTTCTCATGACAGGGAAGGTTGTTGTTGGTTTAGCGTCCAAGAAACAGCAGAGAACATCTCAGCCATGCATATGTAGACGCTCCGTGGACTGGCTGTCGCTGCCCATTGGAGCTGCCGTGGAAGCCAGCTGCCATTTTAGATGGGTCTCCATTCACCCCCAGTGCGTTCATTTCTACTGAGGAAGGCGCTTAGCCAACCAAAAAACACACTTTGTCAAGCATTTTCACAAAATCAGACACATGGTGTGGCATGCTAATTAGAATATAAATATACGCACAGCAGCAACAAGAACAGTAATAATTAGCTCCTTTGTGAATCTGCCTTGACGTCTTCTGTACTCATTTAAACTTGTGCAATGAATCTAGCTTCTTTAGTTCTACGTCATTTCCCCACAGGCTCTGGCAGCAGAGGACATGAAAGCCCTTTAGTCTCATTCTGTTTTCTCTGACAAGAAGAGAAGGGGATCACACTTCCACAGCTTTTGTTGTTTTATCTCTGAAAACACGCAGAGAGTAGACCCAACCTCACAGAGGGAGTTGTCCAACACATCTGCTTGGCTTCAAGGAACACCAACATGTTCAGTGTCTGTAGTAAAACTCAGTGTTTCTGTGTCTCAAAGATAGGGCCCCTGCAGAAAACCCACAATATTTAGAAATATGCACATGTTAACCTTCCGGATCAAGGATTTGAAATGAAGAATGACGTAACAAGGAGTCGCTCCTCAAGTGGAAGTGTTGAGTTCTGAAAAAATGTTTTTATTTTTTGGTTCATCTTTACTTCTTATCCAACTTTACATGGATGCATTCTTTTAGGTTTTGCAGAGACTTGTCTTTATTTTGTTTATTTTGGATTGGGATGAATTGATTTTAGCTTAACAGATAAAAGTAACCTGGCACTTTTTACTTCCCTTGATTGATTTTAGCTAATTTTCTGAATTACAGATAAGCATGAATTATATAATTACTACATTTCATCTGCACCCAAGCATAATCAGACATATGGCTATATTTAGATATAATTGCTGCACTAATGAAGAGAGCATCACAGTTTTCTCTAATGAAAGCAAAATTCATCTCACACTCACACAGAGCACAAACAGATAGGAGGTATTTGTGCTCTAAATTTGCACGCATCTCACAAATCTTATTTAACCCTCTTATGGTTCATTACGAGAGGTTGTTTACTTGCCTGCCATATGCATGTTTTGGGAGGCATTTCCCAGGCTGCAACAGCTGTCACTGCAGAATTATAGCAGGTGTCAGTGGGAGAAAACTACTGGATGTAAGCCGACCGCAGGAGAGCTTTGAGTTTGATAGGACCAACGACGCAGGGGAGCTTTAGTTACTGTGACCACCATGTGTCCACATTCATAACAGAGTCAGTAGGAAGAAAACATCCATGGTTAAGGAAAACATGGCGTCACACTGCCCTCAGTCGTCTCTGGTGTTGCGTTAGGTCTGGTAGATTTCTGTTCCATGAGGTCATCTCCACATCTAACACAACTTTGTTATGGAGAACTAGGAACACCCAGATATGTAATGAATCAGGTGTGTGTGTGTGTGTGTGTGTGTGTGTGTGTGTGTGTGTGTGTGTGTGTGTGTGTGTGTGTGTGTGTGTGTGTGTGTGTGTGTGTGTGTGTGTGTGTGTGTATTTAGTGAACACTAGGGAAATATTACAACTACGACTGAGACAGCAGCAGGAACATATCTGACCGGGTTACACGAGCAGCTGGGTGTACCTGTGCAGATTTAGCTCATGTTGACTAAAGAGAAATTCAGAATTTTCCACAAAGCATAACTTTAATACAGTTGTTTACATTTTTAATATAATTCTAATAAACTGCTTTTCAACCTACAAAAAAGAAAACGTTTTTTTATAGATTTTAATCTAATTTTTTTATCCACATTAAAAAATTGAAATAAAAACGAGTGAGTATTCAATCCTATCATTGGGTTTTGTTGCATTTATCTTGAAGTCCAAGGCGCTGCCTGTGTAAGAAGGACCCAGCAGGGCTAGTTGGGTTAAGGTTAACCCAGCTTTACTAGAATAAACCACCTGGTTTGATTCCTCATCCTAACGGGAGGCCGGGAATAAAAGCTGCTGGTGTCAGCTAGGCCCAGGCATTCCTGTCCGTGTGAGTGATGCTCTGGGTAACCATGGAAACCCATTATAATAGACCCCCCCCCCCGCTCCCTCCCTCCCTCCCTCCCTCCTCTCTCTCTCTCTCTCTCTCTCTCTCTCTCTCTCTCTCTCTCTCTCTCTCTCTCTCTCTCTTTCTCTGCCCCCACCCCCCACCCCCCTCACCGAGCCGTAGACGTTACTGTGCGCATGCACGGCCGCTCACACACACACACACACCGAGCGCTGCATCGAGACCAAGATGGCGAAATCGCGTCTGGCTTTCCTCCTGACTCTCCTCTTAACTCACTGTAAGTAGAGAGAATTGGTCCGGCTCCGACCGTCGGTGTAGGACGTGTCTGTCCCGTTGTATCCGCTACGGTGGGACTTTATCCGCCCGGTTTGGGTGGAAAACATCAGTAACTACCGGACCCAACTACCGCTAAACTCCGAGCGCAGCTCCGCTAAGTAAACCCAGCCTGCTGAGTTAAAGAGATCTATTTTATTTACTTTATTTGTTTATTATTTACTTTGATCAGACACGCGTTCAGGGTGTTTCCATCGAAAAAACTTAGTAGTTGATTTATTAATTAACTCTTTCATGTTCTAAGCACACCCACGCTGCGTGTGTGTGTGTGTGTGTGTGTGTGTGTGTGTGTGTGTGTGTGTGTGTGTGTGTGTGTGTGTGTGTGTGTGTGTGTGTGTGTGTGTGTGTGTGTGTGTGTTACCGAAGGAACAGAAACTTTCTGTGGAGTTTGGTGAATTAAACATGCAGCTGCGGTTCAGTAACGGGATGGAGGCGCACTGATGTGAGATAACGGGTTTTCCTTCGGCGGGCTGGCCGCGGGAGGAGCCGGGCAGCCCCCACCCCTCCAGTCAGAAAGCATCGGTGCGTTTCCGCTGCTGTTATTGGAGGTTTAAACACCTGTAGGAGCCACACTAACGCGTCTCGGACGCACGCAGAAGCGGAGCGTCAGTGACCCGTCTGTGTTTTGTTGGTTTGGGAGTCAGCTCCACGCAGGAGGCATCAGAGAGTTTCCCCTCCAGACCAACAGAGCCTTTCCTGACGAGGCTTCTCCGTGATCAGGTGTTCTCTCCTGCTGCTCCATACCCTCAGCCTTCAGCCTACTCATGCACCGCAGTTCCCGTGCAGCTGCGACCTGCAGACACCAGTCTCACCTCAGTTATTATGAATACAGAAACAGAATCCAGCTTTATTCTCCAAAGTCCCGATTAACATGAAAATTAGGAAAGTTGAAGTAATCACAGTGCACATCCTGACTGGTTATTTCCAGTGATGTTGAGTTCACTGACCATAAAAAATGTCAGATTTTTTTACTTGTGTAAATGAAGACAGACCAACAGAGATCTGAGATGAGTCTCTGATGGGAGCAGATCTCCTGGCCTGTTGGTTGGAGTTTGGATGGTATTCATGGTGATCTGCTCTGGAGTGGGGAGCTGGCGCAGAGCCATCATATGGCGCGGTATGGGGGCCAAAATTCAGACTACTGCCCAGCAGCAGGAGGTTATAGAAGTTCCGAAGCAAACTACTGATCTGATTAATGATAAGCTGGCGCCAGTAACTGAGAGGCTGGCGCTGCTTACTGAGAAGTAGCACCTTTACCGGCGTCACTACTAGATATGCTAGGGACTAGCATCCCTCGGCTGGTCATTGACTGGATCTCACACTCCCTCTGCTGTCTATTAGCATGGATAGGCTAGCTTTAGCCTGGACGGGCTGGTGTTAGCATTGGAGAGGCTGACCATTAGCATGGATAGGCTGGCGTTAGCATCGGAGAGGCTGGCCATTAGCTGGATTTCCTACCTCCTCGACGGACCATTAGCATGGATAGGCTGGCGTTAGCATCGGAGAGGCTGGCCACTAGCATGTCTCGGAGAGTCACTTACTCTATAAGATGCGGGGTTTTTTTTTATTTAAATTTTATTAAACGTATGACATACGGCGAGACCTGCAATCACAGTTGCTTCTTTGAGAGAACACACTGTTATACAGATTAACTTTAAGCATATTGTAAAGCTGACAGCCTGTTAGCATTGATCAGGTGCTGCGTTAACTCCATTCTATTAATTGATGGCGTTTTCATTTTAAATAGTTTGGTTTTCTTGCACATATCAGAGAAAAAGCCAGAGCTAACTAATATGTACTTTTCATCTCTGGATTTCAAATCCTTTGTATTGAATTACAGGTTAGTAATTATTAAAATTGTGATGTTATCTTTATTAAAACTATATATGTAAAATGTGTCTGATAATCATTTCCCTTAGGGGAACAATAGTTTTGTTGCACTAAACTTACTGTTGTCTTCTGTCAAAGAAGCAACTGTGATTGCAGGTCTTGCCGTATGTCATACGTTTAATAAAAGTTAAAACAAAACAAAAAAAAACCCTGCATCTTATAGAGTAAGTGACTCTCCGAGACTTGCTAGTGGCCAGCCTCTCCGATGCTAACGCCAGCCTATCCATGCTAATGGTCCGTCGAGGAGGTAGGAAATCCAGCTAGTGGCCAGCCTCTCCGATGCTAACGCCAGCCTATCCATGCTAATGGTCAGCCTCTCCAATGCTAACACCAGCCCGTCCAGGCTAACGCTAGCCTATCCATGCTAATAGACAGCAGAGGGAGTGTGAGATCCAGTCAATGACCAGCCGAGGGAAGCTAGTCCCTAGCATATCTAGTAGTGACGCCGGTAAAGGTGCTACTTCTCAGTAAGCAGTGCCAGCCTCTCAGTTACCGGCGCCAGCTTATCATTAATCAGATCAGTAGTTTGCTTCGGAACTTCTATAGCCTCCTGCTGCTGGGCAGTAGTCTGAATTTTGGCCCCCATACCGCGCCATACCATCATGGTCTCTGTCTTTAGACATGGACAAATATGACTGGACTTGGACTCGCCACAAGCTGTGTATGAATTACTAATTGTTACTGATAGGCGCTCATTCCTAATAAGGGCTGACTGTAATTAGAGAGCCTGGCGTTTTTAAACAAGTTTTGCCTTTAATGTGGCTTCTATGCTTCTCACAGTGTGTTTGAGTGCACCGGGACCCAGGCCACACTTGGATCTGAGACACGAGCTTGTTATTTCAGTTCATGGCGTTCTTAGAGCAGCGATGGTCTTAATGGCCTCACAGCTCTGACCCGGCAAGGCTGCAGCTGCGAGCCTCTCAGCTGTCATCAGGGTTATCCAGCTTGCTCTGGAGGGGAGGGGGGGGTGCTCTACCTGAGATGTTGGCTAAAATATTCCAAAAGAAACATTTTGGGAAAAAATAACTTCTGCTGGAAGCTTTCTGCCAACAAACTGCGGGAGTTGGAAGATGCTCAGCGTGGATTAGTGCTGAGCACATCTGAGATCACTGCTTTTACATTTATGAGAAACACCTGTGGGGAGCGGCGCAGCGGACGTGCTGCTGCTGATTTTAAACGCTGTGCTTTGACAACAGAAACAACAGAACCACCTCTCTGGATGCAGCAGCCTATTATATGATCTGTTTTATGTCACATCTGAGGCAGCCTATCACCCACTGCGCCGGTATAACCCTAACCATTTAGCAGGGCAGAAGGCGGCCCACTCTGCTAAAACGGCTGATAGTCTCCAAGGAGGAACTTGTTGTCTGCTTTTTTTTTTTAACCCGTCCAAAGCTAGCAAGCAAATGTTTGAAGCACTCTGAATAACATGTTTGGTCCCTGTGGGTGAGTCACATCCAGTCTGACATTCTGCTGCAGAGACAGTGAGGGGTGGAGTAAATCAGAGGCTAGCAAACGGAGAGGGACCGGTTAGGGTTAGGGTTAGAGGATCTGTGTGGTTGTTGTTTAGACTCTTGTTGTTGTTTTTGCTACTGGTTTGAACAGACGAGCATCCAAACGCCTTCGTAGGGATGAAAAGTACCACATGGCCCGTGGAATGGCCTAAAACAGCTGAGCAGGAGTGGGTGGTGGTTGTTTTTAGTGGCGTCTCGGGCGTAACCAGAAATATCTGCTGCGTCGCTCCCAAACCTGGCTACGTTGTTTCAGCAAATGCTGCATTCCATACGGAAGACACGAGCAGGCGGAGAGCCTCGCATCATCAGAGAAACAACAATCATAACCACCTGTTCTCTTCAGAGATGAAAGGGTCTCCTGCTGATGAGCTAGCTAGGGTCAGAGTGGGGGTGTTGAAGTCATGCAAGAGAAAAACCATCTGGGTGTGTCGGTTCTCCTCCTGAGACAGGAATTCTTTCAGCTGGACACAGTTCAGGATTCAGGACTCTGTTCTGGTGTTCTAGCCCCTGACAGGCTCTGCAGAGGTTTGAAAGGAAAAGCGTGACATGCTCACGAACCAGAAATGGCAACAGCATGTGCATGCTTCAAATGTCAATAAGATGAGCAAATAAAATAAACCGCAGACCTTAAATCCGAGCCAGCCTCCGAGCAGGGAGAAAACGCAGAAGCACGTGGCAGAAGTGAGCTTCACAGGCTTTTGTTGATTGGCTCGGGCACAGAAAGAGTCTAACTGCTGAGATCAGAGTTCCCGGAAGTGGTACGCCCATCTTTATCTCGGTCCAATTTGGTTGTTTGTTTTGTGGAGACATTATTGTCGTTGAACTGGAGGTAATGCGCTTCCTTACTGGCTTTGGGCAGCACAGCTTCCTGTTTGATGATCTTCATGTGATCACATGGTCCCCGGAGGGAGGAAGAGCCAGGGCAGCGCTCCTGCTGGATGCTGATGCAGGGCATCAATAGGTCAAAAGTAAGCGCCATCGATCAAACTGCTGCATGTTGTCAGCTTAGTGAAATAATTAGAATGTTCATTAGTGACAGTGAGGCGATGAGCCGCTGTCGTGAGAGGAACAAGCTGGAGGCAGCGAGTGGCAGCCATGCAATCGCTCTGGATTCATCTTTTGTTTAGCAGGCTGTAACAATAGGGCGGTTATTATCTAAAAATAACCAGAGGCAATAAGCAGAGTCATCCGGCAACCTCAGGTGTTCCCGACCGTTTCCCGGTGGTGATTCTGCTGGACAAACCTTCTCAGCAGCATCCAAACACTTGTCCTTAACAGGAAACAGGAAATGCATCGATAGTTTTACTGACTCATAATCATCAGCAGGAGTGGTCAGTAACAGCACTGGGCAGCCTGCTGGTTAAAGGCTGCTCACTCAGATTAAAGCCGGAGCTGCAACCAAACTCAGATCTGATGCTTCTGTTGACTTCATACAAATTAGAAAGAAGAATAATTAATGTTTGTAAAACTGTTTTAGCAGAGAAAACCAGGCGCGTTCCTCGGAAATGAACAGAACTTTTGTTTTTGGACAACGAACTGGTAAAATACACTCAACAAAAATATAAACGCAACACCTTTGTTTCTGCTCTGATTGTTCATGAGATGGACTTAAAGATCTAAAATTCATTCCAGATACACAATATCACCATTTATCTCAAACATTGTTCACAAATCAGTCTAAATGTGTGATAGTGAGCATCTGTGCTTTGCTCAGATAATCCATCCCACCTCACAGGTGTGCAACATCAAGATGCTGATCTGACATCATGAGTAGTGCACAGGTGTACCTTATACTGCCCACAATAAAAGGCCACCCTGGAATGTGCAGTTTTTTGCTTTATTGGGGGTCTGGGGACTCAGAACCGGTCAGTATCTGGTGTGACCACCATTTGCCTCATGCAGTGCAGCACATCTTCTTCGCATAGCGTTTCATCAGATTGTCAATTGTGGTCTGTGGAATTTTGGTCCACTCCTCTTCAATGGCTCTGCGAAGTTGTTTGATATTAGTGGGAACTGGTACACGCTATCGTATACGCCGGTCAAGCACATCCCAAACATGCTCAACGGGTGATTTGTCCGGTGAGTATGCTGGCCATGCAAGAACTGGGACATTTTCAGCTTCCAAGAATTGTGTTCAGATCCTTGCAACATGGGGCCGTGCATTATCTTGCTGAAACATGAGGTGATGTTCATGGATGTATGACACAACAATGGGCCTCAGGATCTCATCACAGTATCTCTGTGCATTCTAAATGCCATCAATAAAATGCACCTGTGTTCTTCGTCCGTAACAGATGCCTGCCCATACCATAACCCCACCACCACCATGGGCCACTCAATCCACAACATTGACATCAGCAAAGCGCTCACCCACACGACACCACACACTCTGTCTGCCCTCTGCCCTGAACAATGTAAACCGAGATTCATCCGTGAAGAGAGCACCTCTCCAACGCGCCAGACGCCATCGAATGTGAGCATTTGCCCACTCAAGTCTGTTACGGTGATGAGCTGGAGTCAGTTCAAGACCCAGATGAGGACGAAGAGCATGCAGTTGAGCTTCCCTGAGACGGCTTCTGACAGTTTGTGCAGAAATTGTTTGGTTATGCAAACCAATTGTTTCAGCAGCTGTCTGAGTGGCTGGTCTCAGACGATCTTGGAGGTGAACCTGCTGGATGTGGAGGTCCTGCGGTTGTGAAGCCAGTTCGATGTACTGCCAAATTCCTGTCATGGGCTTCCTGACAGGGTTGCGGAAGGCACTTTATAAATAAAGCTTTGATTGATTGATTGATTGATTGATATTCTCTGAAACGCCTTAGGAGACGGCTGATGGTGGAGAAATGAACATTCAATGCACGAGTAACAGATCTGGTTGACATTCCTGCTGTCAGCATGCCAATTGCACACTCCCTCAATGCTTGTGTCATCTGTGGCATTTTGCTGTGAGACAAAACTGCACATTCCAGGGTGGCCTTTTATTGTGGGCAGTATAAGGTACACCTGTGCACTACTCATAATGTCGGATCAGCATCTTTATGTGGCACACCTGTGAGGTGGGATGGATTATGTCAGCAAAGCAGAAGTGCTCACTATCACACATTTAGACTGATTTGTAAACAATGTTTAAGAGAAATGGTAATATTGTGTATCTGGAATGAATTTTAGATCTTTAAGTCCATCTCATGAAAAATGGGAGCAAAAACAAAGGTGTTGCGTTTATATTTTTGTTGAGTGTACGTAAATGATATGTGGTGTCTTTAAAAACAAGAACATCTGAGGAGAGACGTGCCCTGACCAGAGAGGCAGCAGCTCATTCATTATGAACGTCATGATGCTGCAGGCATCCATAAGTGACACGTTTAACCCTCTCAGGCTCAAAATAAGTTTTGATAAAGGATGAACAACTAAGTCCTTCAGGGGTACTTCTCAGTTAAAAAATGCTCATGAAATACGTACATGGAGTAACCAGGTAGGTAGGTTTTAACGTTGCACATCTGCAACGCCTGCCTCCAGAGGGTTAATGCCTCAGCTACAAGTTTAGACCAGATCAGCCTCCAATCTCCACCTCTGATGTAGGAAAACGACATAACCACCAACCGGCCTGATGCTGCAGGGAGACACAGGTTTGTTAAAGACCGAGTTCACTGAGAAATCCTTTTTTAACGTTAAAGTCCCGTTAGTCATCTCACACTGGTGACGTTACATCTCTGCTTTTGACCCATCCTCGTGAGGAGCGGTGAGCTGCAGCTGTGGCTGTGCTCGGGAACCATTTGGTGGTTTAACCCTTAGAGCTGAGTGTCAAGCAGAGAGGCGTTGGGTCCCATTGTTAAAGTCTTTGGTATGACCCAACTGGGATTAGAACCCTGCTGTCCCAGTCCCATGGACACTCTACCACCAGGCCACTGAGACGGCATCTTTACTAGTTACTTTTGAAATATAATGGGTCACTCTGAGTTGAACTTGTAGGCTAACATGAAAATAGTCTCCTACACCTATCTGCTGCATTAGCTTCTGACGGTGAAACTCTAGGATTAGAAAAGCCTGACAGGTCTACTTCACACTGTCACTTTTTAACGACCTTGTCCTCAGTCATCTTGACTCACAAAGTGGAAGGCTGTTTTTAATTTGATTTTCATCTTTCTATGGGGCTCTGTGTCTGTGATGGACTAGAACGTTTCACTGTGTCTGGATGTAGCACTCGCGTTTTACGGGTCTTAGTGGAGACTCTGTCCCTTCATTCTCCAGCTGGCTCCCCAACTTCCTTGTGCTGGTGTCCGTCCCCTGGGGCTTACCCAGGTGTGTGTTAGGCCCTTGCTCTGGCACCAGCAGGGCCTGGGCTGTGGCTGGCTGAGTTCACCTGAGGAGAACCTGTAGAGCTTTCTGCTGATGATGACCTCTGGTAGGACCATGGCTCCAGTGGTAAAATGGATGCCGGCGGTGGTTTCTTGTACCAAGACCAGCTGAAGAAGCAGCTGGGCATGGGGGGTGCTTTGGTCTGATTCACCGTCATCAGGAAGTCTGTGTTGTTGATGTGTAGTCTGAGCCTCATAGGGAAGAGTAGAACGATGGTCCAGATGTTCCAGATGAGATTATCATGTTGCTCCATTGACTGATAGTTTGGAGCTCCACAAGCAACCTGAGACCAGGTGGACTGGAGCCATTCAGGGTGGATGTGAGGATCCAAGGGAAACATTTGTATAATAACTCTTACCAGCTACTCTGCTGCTGAAAGGACACCAGTAAGGACAGAAGAACCGTCTCCATTCATCTGACTGGATGAGCAGATTGCTACCAGACCATCTAGCCTTTTGTTGTGAGGCGATGCCTTCAGGGGGCCTTTGTGGTAAACTTTGGGTGGTTGTTTGGAGTTGTTACATATCGGTGGCAGTAGACAAATCAATTAAACCTTGACGTGATCATGGATCTCAGCACTTTTTATCCCCGCTGCAACTTTCTCACCATCCTTGTAAAAAAGCTGCGCTCATGCATGCATGAATAATTACTTAAAGAGAGTTCATAACATTAAGGAAATCTCCTGATTCTGTCAAATAAGATCAGGAAGAGTGCCCAAACGGTCCCAGCTCTTTAGGCTCTGCTGTGAGTCATGCTTGAGTGTGAGCCCAGCATACGCAGTGCTGCTTCCTTACTCTACGTAAGTGAATGCCTCAGATGTTTGTCAGAATGCCAGACATAGGTGACAGGTTTGTAGGGCTGCGGTGGGTTCCAGCCTGAACCCCAGCAAAGTTCAGACGGGAACTTGACACAGCGCTGCAAACGTTTCTGTGTGGCTCTGGGATGTGCAGCAAAAAACAGGGACACTGTTTTCACTGATGGTCCGTAGCTTGGCTGTCCTTTCCTGTGATTGTCCCAGATTATTCTAAATAGCCAGGCTGCAACCTGATTATAATCTAGGCTGGGCTATGAGATGCAAAACAGAAATGAGCTAAAAGCAGAGGATGAGTCTGCCACTGAAAGCATTTCCTGGATTGTTTGTAGTTGTTCTAGTAATTGAAGTCAATTATCAGCTTGTATACGTTGAACTTTATGGTCTGTGCAGCAGCTGCCTTTCCCTGAATGACTCTTATCTTCTGGTCGTTTCCTGCTTTGCTGCCAGAGTCAGACATACAGCAGGTTTACAGACAACAGTCATTTCAGAGCCCAAAAGGCAACTTTACGTTGCGTGTTCCAGTTCTTTGATTTAACAGGGATTAGCACAACCTTAAGCTCTTGTCATCAAATACAAACATGCTGAGCAGAAAGGACTGAAGCTTTGCTGCAGCAACAAAACCAACAAGTCACTTAGCAATCCGGTCCATTCCTGGGGTCCTACATTCACCATAGTTAAAGAATATCATTAAATCAGATGCTTATACAACACACCCACCAGTGTGTTGTGTTTTCTTCTCTTTTTGCTTTGCTTTTTTATGTTTTGTCCCTCAGCCTGTCCACCCTGTTGCTCAGGCCTAAGGGGGTCTGTTGAGTCATAAGCTCACCTGCTTTGACACAGAAAAGCACAGAACCCGACGGACCCGGTACCGGTTTGTTCCGAAGTTGTTCCAAAAACATGTTTAATATTCACTAACATGTGCTAACTGCACACACAGATAACAGGAACACGCTCATCTAAACGATAGAATCAACGTTTTCTGCCTCAACAACACCCAACCCCAACAACGAGGCTGTAAATGAATTGGATGTAAAAAGGCGCCAAGCACACGTATCGAGAAAAACACAGCAGCAACAGTTCGATATGATCCTGTCCACAGAAGCAGACATTTAAATGGAAGCCCAGGCTTTCTCTCCATTACGCCGGGGACACACCGGCCGCCGAAGCGCAGGGAGGTGAAGCGCTCACGAAATTCGGCCGCTGCTCGCTGCTCCTCAGTTCAGACCAGACGCATGTTTCTCCGCTCCGGTCGAGGCGCGCCTCGGCTCAGCTGTAGTTTTTCTTTTAACCACTTGGTGTCCTCCATTTCCTCTCTGCCTTTTCTCTGCTCTTGTCCTCTACACCCCCTTCCCCCTTGCTGTTTGTGTGTGTTTGTCCGTGTGTGTGTGTGTGTGTCCGTGTGTGTGTGTGTGTGTGTCCGTGTGTGTCCATGTGTGTGTGTGTGTGTGTGTGTGTGTGTCCTAGTGTGTCCGTGTGTGTGTGTTTGTGTGCATGTGTGTGTGCATGTGTGTGTGTGTGTGTGAACCTATGGTGTGAACCAGTTGTTTATAGCTGGCCTACGACTTTCTGCCTCTCTGTCCTGTTTGCTCCGGTTGAAAGACACCCAAAACCACACCCCCTTCACGTGGTCACACACACGCACAAGTTCGCTGTGTGTGCTCGTGTGGTTTTTATGCAGTGTCTGTTTACGAACACATTTGACTATTGCGGAATTTTATTTTGAAATGCTCTATTTTGTTAAATTTACCAGCCTGCCTCTTATTTCTTGGTTTGGCTTCCTGCCAGAATTGACATGGTTGACCTGCGGCTCGCGAAAAAAATAGAGCAGACGCCAAAACGATCGCTGCACAGCGAGGGATGGAGTGCCGGCGCGCGGCGCTTCGGCGGCCCATGTGGTCTATAGAATAGGATAACAAGGGCGCCGAATGAAGGTGGTCCCCATGTTGCAGCGCTTCGGCGGCCCGGTGAGTCCCCGGCGTTACTCTACATGCAAAAGTGTTTTCAAATCTCCGGCGCCACATTCCATCATTTTCTGATTTACGGTGTTTGTCTTCCTGTGATTGGTTAATACAAAAGCCACGTAAAAAGCTAATATACTCATTAAAGTGTCGGCATGCCATTTTCGATCAGATTTCTCAAAAAATATATAAAAAAAAATGGCCTAGGGCTTAAACAAAACTATTTACAACAACATCTTTGTGTTTTATAAACTGTTCCGACTCAAACGAGAACGTGGAAATGACAGAATCTGATTTCTTTATTAGGGCCTGTGATTTTCCCATTACGGACAATGGGAATCTTGTAAAATTTGATCATATCAACAATTAGTTAACGATACTCAGTAGTTTCTGATGAATTTTGGTCGCTGCAGGCTCCCGTACCTGTTAGCTGGTTATGAAGGGAATTTAGCCTGTCTCTCATCACGAACAGGAGGGTAAAACATCCGTCAGTCACGGCCAAAAGGCTCGATGCAGCAACAACGTCCCAAATAGAACTAAAACTGAAGGTGAGTCTAACGTTTAGGGCAGGACATAAAACCAAATTTTTATCAGTCCACCTGTCTGGTTTTTGTGAACATTGTTACACCAGCCACCTTCTCTCTCCCTTAATCATCATCTGCAACATAGTAAAACCTAATCCTGCACTTAAGTAATCATGAATTTAGCTAAAGAAAGAGATGAGTAAAACCTTTCACGGATCAGCGTTCTGCAGAACCACAACAGTCTTTTCATTTTGTATTCTGTGTTGAATTATAAATCATTATCTCCACAATGACACGCCTTTTAGATGGATAACTATGGTTAGAATGGAAATTCAGACCAAATAAATGAGTTATTTCTAATAATAAAATGTCTTTAAAAGCAGCTGACACCCGTTTGTTTGTAAAATGTGAGAAATGGGAGTGACCTTGGTGAATCTGTAGTTCTGACAGATTTCACCTTGTTCCTTAAGTGCTCGTGTTGATCCTCCCACGGTCAGAGGCCTGCGTGCTGAACAACAAAGCCTCATATTTAGACTCTTCAGTCTTAGAAAACACAAAGCACAGATGTGTGCTTCCTAAAATATTCAACGTACAAAAGCGAAGAGCCAACAAATAATTTATTGTGAAAATCTACAAAAAATATAGAACAAAAGCCTCTTAGTAATTTTGTGTGTGTTTGTGTGTGCATGTTTTGTGTGTGTGTGTGTGTGCGTGTGTGTGTCTGTGTGCGTTCGTGCATGTGTGTGTGTTTGTGTGTGTGTGTGTGCTTTCTTGCGTGCGCATGCGTTTGTGTGCCTGTGTGCGTGTGTGTGTGTGCTTGTGCGTGTGTGTGTGTATGCGTGTGTGTGTGTGTGTTCAGGTTCTCTGGAGTGACTCCTATGGGTTCCGTCTGGTCTGGATCTTGAACTTCCCAACCGTTTTCCCTGAGGACCCCAGCCCCTCCACCTAGTGGGATTTTCTAAATGTAGTTTTTATAAATATCTTCTTGGTAACCTCACAACCTCAGCAGGTTGGGAACCACCTGGGCTTTAGTGAGCCCCCATCTTCTTGCTAAAGCACCTTGCTGAAGAGCCTCTCAGAACGGACACCAACTGCTGAAACGTAATAAGTCCTCTTTCCACCGCTGCCACTTTTCAGAAGCAGCTCATTTGTGCAAAACTGACCAACTGTGCAGTTCTGATCGGAAATCATCCACACTGGAGCTCATGGGTGTTCACGTCTGTGGGCGGCCTCCTTCGGGGTTGATTGCTGGCTTGTTAATGTTTTTAAGTGACGTGCTGGTTGCTAACCCAAGGGCTCAGTCAGATTACACTACCGCTGCTCTGGTTGACTGTTTTCCTGCTGATACAGAGACGGCAGACAGATTGGACCTGGCATGTAGCCAATCCGCGGTAGACGAGGCTTATCAGGGCAGCTCACTTTGCAGAAGTCAGAGCAATCTGGTTATTACTGACGGGGGGGGGGGGGGGGGGTTAGGGAAGTGGCAAATCACTCCTGAAGAATTCCTATTGGAACGTGTTGGTAGACTGCAGTTTGAGTAACATACATAACATAAAATAGTATAGTCATGTGGAATGGTTCGTGTTATGTGTATTACACGGATGAGAGGAAACATGGGTATAGGGAGCACACACAACATGCATAAGCTTGTCAGAAGGATTCTTATTTCTTACCCGTAGAGAAACTTCAGTTTAGTCTTCATTCATAGGATTTTTTCTAATAGGATGATGCAGTTGATCAAACCTATTTATCAGTTTTGTTTTTAGCTTCAAACGACAAAACAACACATTCTAAATAAGTCTACTAAATTAGATATTTTAATCCCAGTCCAACCTGCAAGCATACTTTTATTTTGGCTGGCCTTCTGAACAGCGTGTGCTTCCACCCACTTCTAAGACAAAACTCGCATTCGGAGCAAAGTTTAGAAAAGTCACACAGGAGTCATGTGATGCCTGTGGAAAAAAGCCTCCTCTGTTGCTTCCCAGTCTGATCCACTCTGCAGCCTCGTGGCCAGCTATTCCCCAGAGTCAGCAGTCATGGATGAACACGTTTTGGAGGAGAACTCACTTGCTGCTCACGCTGCCTGCACCTGTTAGAACTCTGGATGTTCAGAAACGTCTGCTACGATGACTCCAACACGATCAGAGGACATTCATTAAGATTATCCTAGGATGGAAAGCTGGTGAAATGAACACGTCATGATAAATGGGTTTGGTGTTTGGGTGTCTCTTGATGCTTTTATTTTGAAGGGTTGTGGCACAGCTTGGTGTGTTTTAGTTTGAAGAGCAGCATTAAATGCTGTGTTTCCCATCTGAATGAGTAATCGTGTAAAATCACCTTTTATTCTCATGAAGGCTTGTTTACTGTAGTCAGCTGAGACAGGAAGAACCCAACCAGGCAAGAAGACAGGAGACAACAACGTCCTCAGCTGTCCTCTGTTTTTGCCTGTTGGTTAGGTAGTCACTTCCTGTTTGACTGTGGCGTGATGGCGTTGGCCACACAGAATCAGCAGCTCGTGGGCCCGTCTGGTATTTCCCATGGATCCCGTGAGGGATTCCTCCCGAGCAGGTGATGGAGGGTGGGTCAGCTGAAGCAGCCTCAGATGGTTTTCCTCCCCAGCTGCTGTTTCTGAAACATTCCAGCCTGTGCCGGGTCTAAGTATGTCTTCACACACACTTGTTGTCTGAGTGAGCTGCTGGTTGGTACATTCCTGCTTGGCTTGCACACTTTGATGTCTCCATATTCCATCCGAACACAACGTCTACAAACTCGAAGAAGTCTGCCGGTCCAGTTCAGACGATCAGGTAGAACGGGTCCGTTCTCGTGGTTCGTGAGAACATATATGTGCAGCCGTAGAGCCGAAGCAGGCTTTGTGACATTTAGAGCGGCTCTGCCGGTTGACCTCTGTAAACAGCTGATGTCACGTTCTAACGGCAGCTCCCTCAGCAGATGTTTGCGCTGCTGCAGATGAAGACACTGATGGGGTGGGGAGATTGCTGCCATGGGAGAGGAGTCACATGTCTGACCCTTTCTTTGTTGTTACCTTCAGCTTTTCTCCTCTGCTGTTTCCACTCAGTGACTCAGCGGGTATTTACGAAGCAACAGTCCAAATCCCGTAGATCTTTTGGAATCCCTCTCTGGCATGTGGACTGTTGTTGTCCCCTGGTGTCTGTGCAGCAGAGCTAGCTTGACCAAACGGCTCCTGGCTTGTCCCTAATCTAATCTGAGGAACAGGAAACGAGTACACCTGGAGGAGGGAGAACACATGGAGTGGACTAGGGAGACGGGATATGGAACGGAACCAGGGTGGCATGGATAGGAGACAGGACATGACAGGTGAAACTGGAAAAATGAGAATATGGTGCAAAAGTCCATTTATGTGAGACTGAGAGACCATCTAAAGGCTCAGGAACCCTCTGCCGGTGTCTTGGATTCATTAGCTGATTAGTGTGTTACTTTGAGTCCAGAACATTGAACCTTTTCGCACTATTATAAACGTCTGAGATTCTGAATGTAGTCATCACAGTTATAACAGATAAAGGCTGAAATATCCGGATTTGCATGGAAAGAGTCTGATTAGTTCCACCTTTTAAGTTGAATCACTGTCATACAGTAAATGCAATTTTGCACCAGATTCTCGTTCTTCCTGGTCCCTCTGAAGTTTCAGAAGTTTTCCCGTCCAGTCCCAGGATTTGGTACTGGAGCCAGAAGGCCTGGTTGTGCTGTGTTGGACCAAGCTGTGATTTATCTGGCTTTGAAGACTTGTAGGAATAATAATCATTTCCTGTGGCACGGTGCACTTTAACGTTTAGCTGCTATAATCTGCCTCACAAAAGAGGAGAGTCCTTCTGTCCAAGAGCAGGAGGAAAGTATTTGTCTGCCGACAGAGCAACGGTAAAGCTCTGGTGCTGCTTCAGAGGTTTCACTGAAACATTTTATTTATGTTATATGGTATTAGAGTAATCGGGTCTCTCTGCCTTTGACTCGATTGTCGATTAAACACCATGACAGTTTAACTGATGCGTGTTTCCTGTAATCCGGCCTCTTTCACACAACATGCTTTTGTTCCAGCGAGAAAACAAAGGGCGTTCAACAGCCAGGCCTGTGGGAAGCCATTGTTGTATCAGTAGACTGTAGGAATACTGGGGTTTTGTCCTGGACCTGTTTCAGAGCTGATAGCATCTTGATGACTGAGCTGAACTCTAGTGATAAAGACTTCATAAGCCTGCTGCTGCCGTCTCATGCTCCAGTCGTGGTTATAAACGATGGGTGAAATCTAACAGTAACTGATGAATTGTTAAAATCAGTTGACTTTGGTGTTTTTGACCCACAGCAGATGTCCTTGGCGAGCACAGGAGGTGATGCAGATTAGAAGTTTTTGGAGCTGCTAAAGTAGCGTGTCGCTCCTGTTTGCTGTTGCGTCATTGGTCCGTTGTCGCTGGAGCTTTATCTTATCGTGATCACGTACACACACCATCCAGCCACTCAATGATGAATGCTTATCTAGCAGGCTGTGGCGGCAAGATCAGCAGCTTTATTGGGCGGGTGCAGGAGGATGCTCGCTGATATTCCAGCCTGTCGGCTGGACGTTAGACTATTTCCAGACCTTTTCACAGCACTTGTGTGTGTGTGTGTGTGTGTGTGTGTGTGTGTGTGTGTGTGTGTGTGTGTGTGTGTGTGTGTGTGTGTGTGTGTGTGCGTGTGTGCATGTGTGTGTGTGTGCGTGTGCGTGTGTGTGTGCGCGCGCATGTGTGCACGTATGTGTGTGTGTGCGTGCGCTCGCGCGTGTGTGTGTGTGTGTCTGCTCTGTCTTCTCGATCCCCAGTGAGTTGTGGTGGATGGCTGCTTATTCTGAGCCAGGATCCTCTGGGGGTTTCTTCCTGTTAAAAGGGAGTTTTCCTCTCCACTGTCGCTAAATGCTTGCTTAGTATGAGGATTGTTGTCGGGTGCAAGATCGGCTCGGGGTCCGTCGACTGCCGATGACGTCAAAGCAGTTGATTGGCTGAACATGAACCTTACGCAATTACGTAATCACGTTACGTTGGTCCAGGCAAATCTTTCTGTTGGAAAGATGGATAATTTTTACAAAGAAATCCATCACTACCTCTTTGAAAATACACTTTTGGCATAGAGCTGCATGTATATTAGGGCTGAACGATTAACTGCATGTGCAATTAATTTGCGATGTGACAAAAGGAGATTTTCTAATCGCAAAGGCTGCAATTTGGCAGCGAGTGCAGCGCAATGCTAATATGCGTGGAAAAACCCATAGGAATGCTAATGCTAATATCACTGATTACATTATTACAAATTATGAATTAGAAACATGCCAAATGATTACATTTGGAGTCTAATGAAAAGTAAAACTACCATCAATCAAATAAGTACAGACAGGTATTTTAGTAAAGCCAGAAAACGTTTAACTCCAGAGTTTTGGCTAGCAGCTATGAGCGTAACTGAACTACGCATGGACAAGACTCAAAAACTCTAAACACAAAATACTTCAATAAACGGGACACACTTCTTTCCTGCAAACACAATTTCACAGGTGTTGCTAATACCTATGATCCTTCAAGGGATGTGCTCAAAGAGGAGTTCAACATTATGAATAAAATATAGTGTTTTATTTTACAAATACCATTATAAACATAAACTTACGTCTTAAGAAACATTATTTTAATAACAAAACTGCTAAATTCTTTCCAACAGTATAGATGTGTAGTGTATTTTGTCCGAGTGGGTTTGCCGTACTTTGACGTCATCGGCAGTCGAAGGAGCCCGAGCCGATTTTGCACCCGAGCAGATCTTGTACCGACACCATAAAGACTCTGACACTAGTCAGTGACTCGGTGCAACCTGCTGGGTTCCTTATATAGGAAACTTGTTCCATCATGGCGAGATGACTCACAGCATTGTTTATTTGGACCTGTAATTATTGTGTTTCTGTAATCACATATTATCACAGTCATAAAACTGCTCATCGCGAGGCCAACAGGTCAGAGGGGAGATTGCATTCCTGATTAGGATTAGGGAAGGGGCTCGGCAGCCCGGGCTGGAATGTGAAGTATTTGGAACGAGAGTCGCCGGTGCCATCTGTGCTAAAGCGAGTGCGTGGTGATGTCACAGGTTATCATGGCAGCAGATCCATTTGGAGCACTGACTGTAGATCCCAAAACTGAATACCCCCCCCCCCCCCCCCCCAGCTGATGCCAGTCTTCCAGATTGGTTTGGACATGCAACATGTGTAGCAGATCAGATCGTTCCCACAGCAGAGATGCTGTGCTAGGGGAGGCCTGCTCAGAACTCTGTCTGCACATTTCCATCCATCCTGACCACTTTCTGACCCGGTTAGCTCATTATAACTGGGTTCTGTTCCCTTTAAGCGTGTGTGAAGGAGCTGCTGCTGCTGCTTCCTACCTGGTAGGATCCTAAATATCAGGCTGCAGGTCTTCTAGTTGCTGCTGACAACAACTATAAATAGTTCCCATGCATTTAAGGACCAACCAGTTCACACTCCAGCTGGGGGCAGCTTTTCACTCAAGGATCTCTCTTCCTACTTTATATCTGAAGAAAACAGTCTGGATTTCCTGCTTTAGGAACTTCTGTCTGGATGTTTCCACTGTTTGCCGATGACAGGATGTTAACACACGCTGGAAGATGTTATTATTCAAATTCACCGCTGTTTAACCCACTTTATCAGACCTGAAACATTTCTGGTGTGTTGAGCTTCTCTGCGTTTTCCTTTGTGAAAAGTCGTAAACGCTCCCATCTCACGTTGTTATCATTCACAGCTTGTTTCACTGAAAATGAGGTCACAGCTCCAAGGAGGGACGTTTTTATTCCAACGGGATTTCACACTTGAGTTATTGATCTGGGAAGTTTGATGCTGTGAGTATTTTGAAGCGCTGCAGCGGCTCATCTGCTCATCAGCACCGACTTATATTTCACTGTTGTGCAAATGATCAGGTGTGTGTCTGACGGGTTTATGAGTATCCAGAGCTGCTCACGGCCAAAACCAGCTGAATCTGCTCCGCGGCCAGCTGACTGCCTCTGTGCACAAGTTAGAACAGCTGCTTTCTACCTACCAGCAGGAAACTCTGAGGATGGATTCGATAAATATCTGGAAAAAAGATGCGATGTGGACACAGAGGTGAAAACACAGGACCGAAGGGATGGGTTGATACAGGAAGTCACGCAAACAGAGACATGGCAAATTTAACTGTTCAGTCGGTGGATTCAGGTCTAAACTTTTGTTTGTGTTTGATAATCATGCCGTCCGTTCCAGTGCACTGTTAGCATTGTTCCATTTGTTTAAGCCTTGATTCACTCATAGAGCCTGAAACTGTGTCACACAACAAAGGTCTGCGTTGGCATGCAGCGCTGCTGAGGGCGTGTGGGGGGGCAGCTAGACCCCAAACAACTGGACTATTTTTACACAAGAGTCCAGAACGCTCTGACGAGGGTTTAATGGATGAGTGGCGCTAGCAGCAGGTATCGATCATGTGATGATGACCAGAGAAACGTAGTTAAGAGACAAGGAGACAGAAAAAGATGCATGGGTGCGCCGGTTACTGGCGTGCTGGTGTTAAAATCCCCCCAGAAGAAACGTGAAAGAAGGAAAGAGAAGGTTGTTTATTTTCACCCCATTAAATCAACCTAATGCTGCATTTTGGGACTTTCAAACACTCGTTGCCCCAGCAGGAATGAACAAAAACACGAGTGTGTTTGGTCTAAGCCGTGTGTCCTGGGCCAATAGCGGGGTTTTGTTTTGAGCCGACACTAGGAGAAGAGCTCCAAAGGAGGACCGAAGCGGCAGCAGCGTGGTGCGTTTCAGACTCCGCTCTGGAGGTGGGAGAGTGGTCCAGTCCTCTGAGCCAGTCATACTTAGCTCGGGGTTAAAGTGAGAGCAGGCCAGATGTAGACACGAACACTGACACAAAGTGACAGGTTCCCAGGCATTCAATGACACCATCAGCCCCCCCGATTCCCCCCACCACCCAGTCTATCCTGGTTGGTTCTGGACGAGTCTCTGACCCTGCTAATGCGGAGGCTTCAGCGGTGGTAAGGCACGTACGGTCAGCCCAGACTCACCCGACTAAGAGACAAGGCCCTGCAGCACTTTAATATTTCATTGCTGAATAAATGAATACACAAGCAGCCCTCGTGGGCAGAGCCGAACTGTTTTTAAATACACCTGGATAAGGCTGCTCCTGATACCAGCGTGTCCATCTGCAGGGTATCCGCGGGTCCTTAAAAAGTCTTAAAAAGTCTTAAATTTGCTTTTCCAAATTTAAGGCCTTAAAAATCCTTAAAAATTACAAATAATCCTTAAATACAGTTTCCAAAGGTCTTAAATTACCAAAGATCCAATAAACAAGATTGTTTTATTTCTATAAATTTTCGTGAATTTCTAGTTAGTTCAGGATTTTTTGTGTATGATGTTGGCGTAAGCGGAACCGTACACATACGGTTGGTTGTGAAAGGGGGCTATTTTTAGAGGAGCATGCTAGTGGGAGCTTGCGCCATGGGGAAGTGCAACATTAATGGTAACTGGATGGCTAATCCCACGTTCACGACATGGTTAGCACCGGTTCCAGGCAATAGCTGGAAATTATAACTTAAATTTTATTTAAAAAAATAGCTTAAATTTGGTCAAAGTGGCCTTAAAAAGGTCTTAAAAAGTCTTAAATTTGGCTCCCTTAAACCTGCAGATACCCTGATCTGGAGAGATGTTTAAATATCCTTTATGGTTTTACAAACGGTGTTTTACCTTTATTTGGAACAGAAATGTACTGGATTTGTTTGGTGTGGTTTTTCACTCTCTTGTTATTTTATTAACATTTTTAACCCTCCCACTGTCCTAATGGGTGTGACCCCGCTAGGGAAGTTGACCATTGAGCAGGGTGGATGGTTTATCCCTTGAGTCCATGTGGCAGGGGTGAGGAGTGAGCACCACCTCACCCCTGCCACATGGACCTCAAGGATAAACCATCAATCCTGCTCAATGGTCAACTTCCCTCACGGGGTCACCCATAAAGAGAGTAGGAGGGTTAAAAATGTTAATAAAATAAAAAGAGAGTGAATAAACCACACCAAACAAATCCAGTACATTTCTGTTCCAAATAAAGGCAAAAAGCTGTTTGTAAAACTGCTATGGTGAACAAGCTACCCTGCAAACAGTCAACGTCGCATGGACGTGCAGATCATGTCTATATTGAGTCCGTCTGTCCAGCCCACATCTCTAGGACGTCCAAACAAGGTCTTTGCACAGTGGGAAGGTCTTGACCGCAAACACGGTCACAGAACACTCACCCTCTCAGGTGTCTTCCCTGAGACGCTTCTGCCGGAAGTGGAACCCCGCATTACCAGAGGAAACGAGATAGCGCTAAACAACAGTCGCTGTTTTCTAGCTCCAAAAGCCTTTTGTTGCCCGTGACTTCAAATGGTGTTTTTCCTTTTGGGACTCTGGTAGTTTGTTCTAAAGCTGAAGTGGTAGCAGCCGGCTGTTTCTCATCCTCTGATATTTCTGAGCCATGAGCCTCTCACATCAGGTTTGTTCTGTTGATGAATTTGAGTGGAGGACCCAGGGGCGTGCGACGGTTCAGCGAGACCAACAACCGGATCGTCCAATAGTTGCTTTGTGTCCGAAACGTGTTATTGGTGGAGGTTTTTAGACAAATGCAAGAGAACCACTTTATTAATGTATTTTAATTTTATCAGTATTTTATTAATCCACACATATGCGTGCACATATGTGTGTGTGTATACAGGCCTGCATGTATACGTCACGTGGCAACATGGAAGCTCTCTTCTGGAAACAAGTTAAACAATTCCATAAAGAACCCCGTGGACCCGCAGGTTTTAATATAGCTGCATGTTTAACATTCTGTTGAGGTTTGCTGCCTCTTGGAGCGACATGCTGTTCTGGAATCCGCTTCAGTGAGGTGACATTTGCTTAGTAATGGAAGGAACATCTGACTCGTTACACCCACTTTTACTTTTGTGGCCGTGGCCACATAGATTAGGGTTCTTCAGAATCATGAAGTACAGTCAGCAAGTTGATCATAGATGTGAGCTGCTGTCAGAGCCAGAGAAAACTGCAAAAATCACGTTAGCATCTGTTTTTTATGCAAACACGTTCTTTCATTTTAACTTTAGTTTTAGTAAGAAGTCATTGTTTTCGTAAATCCAGTGGAAAATCTTCTTCTGCGCCGGACACGCCCTGCAAACAGTGATCTGCACGTTGCATGAGCATGCAGATCATGTCTATATTGAGTCCGGCGGTCCAGACCATATCTTTAGGACGTCCAGACTAGGTCTTTGCACAGTGGGCAGACAGGTGGAAGCAGGTGTGAGCGGGGCTGATGAGAGAACAGCACCACAGCTGTGACAACGTGACCTGGGGTCGTTCTCCAAGCCAGCCTTTCCCTCGCCGTCATCATCATCACAATAGCTGACTGTTTTCATGGCAGAAGCGTTCCGAGGCCTGTTTAGTCACTTTCTCCCTAAGCAACCAGAACAGGTGGGATCCTGTGCAGCACTGATCATCAACGGAATTAGTAGGAGGGGAAAATCCTGTTACTATGGAAATTTGACCTATGTTTCTATGGAAACTGGAGCATCAGGGCATGCATTAGCTGGAATCTAGCTGGAATCATATCTGAGAAAGAAGCTTATGATAATATGTGATGCTCTTATGAATTAATGTTTCAGACTTTGTGTCCTAGCTGACACAAAATTAGCATGACCAGCTAACAAAAGGTTTTGCTTGTCAGGCATCCTGCTACACTCTTTCATTCAGAGTTATAATTAACGCAGCGTTGACTCTGATGTGAAACTCCATTCTAAACCCATAATCATTAGTATTTATATTCTAAAGAAAAGATGGGTTATTTTGACTTTTACCTGAGCTGTTCCCACGCATTAGGCGCGTTTCTCTTCCTGTTCTAATTGAACCGTACTTGTGCTCAGGGCACATGCTGAACTTTCTCTCACCGTGACCAGAAATTCAGCAGTCATGCGTGCTGCAGGAACACTTACCTGGTTTGTGTGAGAGCATCAAAAGTCCATGTGTCCAACAGAGCCATAAGCTTCAGCTGTTTCTGATTCTCCTCTTCTAACAATCGTAATGAGGTGCCTGACTGGCTAAAGATAGAGGTATGTGCGTGATGTCCGGATTTCTCAGACAGAAGGGTCACAGAAGCACGCCTCACAGAGCGAGGGGATTCCAAATCCTTTGCCTTGCCCGCCATGTTTGTTTACCTCAAAGTCCCGTTTAATCTGGAGAGGTTTTGAAAGCTTCCCATTGAAGCGAGGGACTTTTGGAGGTGAGATCTATTCAGGTGTGGTGTGAAGCTGCACACCACACACTGTAGGACCCCTGTGGGGTCTCTCATGTTCTGAAAATCATGTTTTAGAATAATGCCTTTTAGAGTTTTGTTGACAGAATGATCTGTTTTAAATCACTTAGTTGCAGAAATGTTTTAAAGATTTAGAGGATGAGAGTCTGTGGAACAGAGGCGGACAACAAAATCTTATCACGGTGAAGGATCAGGAGTGCGGGTGGAAGGTTTTTACTGTTGTAAGGCTAATTTAGTCTGGCCAGCCACACCAAAGCTTCCTTAAAGCCGGGCGTACACTGTGCGACTTTTTCACTCGCAGCGTTCAGCTTCAGCTCAAACTGTACGACTTCCTCGCAGAGCAGATCTCACGAGTCGTGTGCTCACACTGTACGACCCAGTTCTTGCATGCGACCTGACTGCTCACACTGTACGTCTGGTAGCAACACGTCGGCCCTAAAAATATGCTAAAAATAGCAGTTTTTACTCAGCGCGTCAGACTTTTTTGTCTTGTTTTGCCTGTTGTCCTTCGGGAGTGCTGCAGGAGGACACACAGGGATTTATGGGGGTTGGATGAGGAAAACGAAATAAAGAGAGTAAATCTGTGTTTTATGATCAGTTTAATTTGACATGAACACGACAAACACGTTTTCTTGACAATCTTTGTGAGTAAAAAAACGTGTAGAAACAAAAACGAACAGCGTGTGTTATTAGGGAAATAGCGAGCGACCGGCGTTGATGCAGGATTGCGCGCGCATGCGCCGTGAGTAGTTCTGATACTTTTTGGATCGTAGCTGCTTGCAGCTGCTCGCAGCGCTGCTTCAACAGTGCGATACCCTCACGAGGGACGAGCGAAATATTAAACACACCAGAAGTCCGTGCGACCTCACGACTGCTGATCGGCAGCTGGTCACGTGGTGTTAATCGCCTCTCGTAACCCCCTGTACACTACACGACCGCTCGGCGCAAAACTCGCCCCGATGTCGTGGATTCTCGCACGACTGGAAAATCTGCTCAAAAAAGTGAAAAAGTCGCACAGTGTACGCCCGGCTTAAGGGAAGCAAAGGGCCTGGTAACACTTCCATTCTTATAGCCCCGCCCCCTGAGAATTCTAACGGAGCCAATCAGCGCTGAGCAGCGTACGTCACACACAACGACGCTCAGTTTCTCTCCAACAACAAAGATGGCGTCTGAAGCGGAGCTTGCTGCGGCTCTTTCCTCTGGTCTAAACGACTTGGACACGTCTTTAAACCCACAACAAGAAGAAGCGCTAAAAGCCTTTCTTCTAAAGAATGATGTTTGCAATGCCGCCAGACGCCATCTTTAACTGCAACTAAAAAACTACAGTGTCGCGCGGTACAGTTGTCGAAATGAATTCCCATCTAATGGACATTTGTTTTAATATGTTGCACCTTTACATTTCAATCACAGGACACACTTTTTCTGTGATGAAGTTGAATAAAGAAAATATGGGTCTTGGAAAACACAGAATGAAAGTCAAATCTTAAGAACTGTTGGATTCTGTCTGAACAGAATCACCAAGTTTCTGTTGTTTTATGATCAAACATCAAGCAGCTGCTGCTAACAAGCCGAGGTTTCGTCCCTGAGCCAACAGATCCCAGAAGCTGTTCATGGCACCAAAACATATCCAGAACAATAAATACTGTACATCTTTTATGTAAACCGAAGTAACAAAGACCCAGTGAGTCTAGTGTCTGAAAACCCTCTCCACCGCAGATGCACGCTAACATCTAACCCTACACACACACACACACAGCCCTGTTTGCTCATTAACCCGTCTTGCAGGAGAAGCAAAGTGTTGGGTTTATGGATCAGAGGTATCTAGGTCATGCTTTACGTCCTCCTGTCCGTGTGCTTCGTAGTCTGAAGAGGTGAAAGGACACATTTAGTCCACGATGGCCAACCATCCATCCATCCATCTGAACCCGCTTTGTCCACGTAGGGTCATGGGGGGGCTGGTGCCTATCTCCAGCGGTCAGTAGGCAATCAGGCGGGGTACACCCTGGACAGAGAGCCAGTGCATCGTGTCCATGGCTGTTAAACAGTGTGGATCATGTGAAGACCTTGGAGACGTCACGGCTAAAGTCAGGCTACTCTAAGAGCAGAAGGATGTTTGAGTGCTTCAGACTTAATGAATAAAAGCCATGAAAGTATGAAAACGCTCCGCACGCAGGTATGCGCTGAGCTTCCTGGACGTGCCAGATGAAACCTGGGGGCTTTGATGTTTGAGCTCCTAAAGGGGTGTGGTCCGATCCTCCACAGGGAAAATCTCTGGCTGCCTAATTGAATGTTTCTGTTCATGATGCCCGTTTGTCTCCCTGGAGTCGTTGAGCAGCAGCAGAGGAAACAAGTGCAGCTTCCCGGGAGACTGTATGAAACAAGAAGGGGCTCATTACACCAGGAAGCGCCCAGCTCCACGCACGGCGCCGGCTGTGTTGTTCTGTGATGTGGAACTGAGAGAGGGGGATATGAGGGCATTACACTAAGATTACAGAGAATACCCTGAACCCATCATGGAGTGGGCAAGGAAGATTAGAGAAAAAAAAACTTTGATGCAGATTTTCAGATTACCAGATCCCACATCTGTGGCCAACCAAGGAAGAATCATCATATGTGGGTCAGCCAGCACCTGCATGATTTAAATCTATTGATCTGCCGTTTGCCGTGGCAGACCCGGTCAGGCATCATCATCACGCTGCTCACTTCCACACGGTTATCTCTGGCTCCATTAGCAACACAGCTGAGGCTGCTGGGGGGGTCAGGGACCAAAGTGTCAGACAGCAGGACTGATGGGAAATACCTCTCTCATAGCACATAGTCAGCACTTCCTGTCATTTTACTGGCTGTGGATCAGACTCTGATGCATTTGGAGGAAGAGTCATTCCTTGCTGAAATGTTCTCCAGCAGGAATCAGATTTTAAAAGCATATTTTTTTATTCAGGCATGATTCATTTACCAGCAGGAAGGGGATGTTTTTGTAAAAGTCTCTGCTTTGTGTGGCTCTGCTCAGTATAAATGAGACATAAACACAGTGAGTGATGGTTTTCGTGCTACAGGTGGTGTGTTGGTCCTGGTGACTCGTCGGTGTCGTGATGTTTGAGCGGGGCTTCGATTTGCTTTCCTGGACAGCTGTTTCCACAGCAAACCTCTCAAGCTTCCCACGTCAAGCTCACTTAGACTCCTAATCTGTTCCAATATTGACAGAATAAATGAGGAGTGCACGAAGGGAGAGGGAGCTCTAGTAGCTCCATCAGACCGGAGAGGAAAGGGAATGATCTGGTTATTTAATAAATACGGCTCTGGGCACATACTTGGTCTAGTTTGATGTGGTTTTATTCAATTCAGTTTATTTATTTAACATTCCAATTGAGTTCAGTTTATTATGCCATAAAAGTTTCCTAAGGAAACAGACTGTGTCAGACTCTGGTAAATACATCACCTGTGTTTGTAAAGCGCCTTTTGGAGTCCTAGAAAACCCCAAGATGCTTTACAACACAATCATTCATTCACGACAGGCACACATTCACACCCTGCTGGGGATGAGCTACCGCATAGCCACAGCACACTGACCGAGGCATGGCTGCCGAGCACTGGCTCCACTGCTCCCTCCAACCACAACGGTGGGTTATGTGTCTTGCCCAAGGACACAACAACAGCGACAGACTGAGCGGGACTCGAACCTGCAACCTTCCGTTTACAGAGCGAGCACTTAACTCCTGTGCCACCGTCGCCCCTGACCATGAGAGCGTGTGAAGGGGGTCAGATGTCAGCAGCCCTTCATTGCGATGTGCACATGCGATAGACAGCGTTCACTTTACACTGGAGCTGATTAACCTAAAAGAGAGCGGATCCCTACCAGTTTCTGGCACTGGCGAGGTCACCGAGTTCAGATGCTACTTTCACACCGGGGCGAGAAACCATATCTCCCAACGGTGGAGCCCATCATGGTAAATAACTGAATTTTCACACATGTAATCTTACATTACAACAGGATTTTTAGTATCTAGTAATTCACTATGGTGGACGGCAGCACAGGTCCTCCATGGTGAAATATAGGATTATCGGTACTAAATAACACATCACGGTTATCGTTCCAGGTCCATCACAGTCAGTCCCTGTCTTCCTCATGAAATATCTCAAAGTTAATCTTACCCAGTTAAACGTGTTCACTGCAATTCCAAAATACTTTGAGGGCTGCTAGTCCAGTACCACTGTGGTTAATCTCCATTTTCTGTCTCCATCAATGCTATTGATCAAAAAGATGAGTTGAGTTTATATCCTTGTCTGTTAGTGCAGCCAACCACGCAGCTTTTTCCATGTTACTGGGAAACCAACTTACTGTAATATAAGACTACGAGCTGGCTTTTCGCGCCTGTCTTCACAGGAGTTTCATAAATAGTTTCTCTGTGACCCATCATGGCAAAGGGGGCAAGCCCATGAGCGGTGTGATATCACATTCAAACGGTCAATAGTGTAGTCAACCTCCGTCCAATAATAGTTATCCCTTTAATATTTGTGTTCTGTGTCAGCAGACAGGCTCCCTACAAACCCGCAGCTCTAAAATTAAGATGATTGGATGAAATATTTCCAGTACACCTCGGAACAAGTACATGTGATTATAGCAAACTTAATCCTTAACGGGGAGATGTTCTGCAAAACTTGCCTTTTGCATCTTCTTGTGCTGCCATGTGTGTCTCTACTGCCTATACAAAGAAAAAAACAATTTTCTGTAAGCATTTGGTTTTAGGGATGTGCCTAAAACGAGCCATTTCCAAAACTCCCTGTTTGTGACATCACAAATTCTTTATACATGAACCACCTCTCAATAGACAACTGCTGCTGGAGGAGCAACTCTACTCTGAGCTCCTTCCAGATATCACAGCTTCACAGCTTATAGCAGCTTAAGTAGGGTGGGTGGGCGTGGCCAGCTGTAGCTTGTTCTTTTTAAAGTGACAGAGCCCTAAAACAGGTCATTGTGGAAGGTACTGAAACTGTGGAGAATAAAACTGCTGAGGGGATTTTCTTCATAAATCTCATGAACAAGTTTTATATCCACCATAGAACTGTTATAACTTTGAAAAATCATAATATGTCTCCTTTAACGAGAATCCAGCCTTTTGTTGTTTCTTAATAATAAACGACAGCTTAGCAGCTGTTCTGTTTCTGTTAACATGACCAAAGGCAGCACTCTGGTTGAGACACGGTACCAACAGTAACACGAACTGGGTCCAGCTTCATGCACCGGTGCAGTGTTGTGACTGTTTGCAGAGGCTGAGCACAAGTCTGCCTTTTATTATGATCTTCAGTAAGACGCCCGGCTAATCAGCTTAGCTCGTCTGTGTGAGCAGGTGACCACAGACACGGCTCTGCTCTCAGTGGACAGTCAGTGACGTCATGTTATCCTTATTTAGCAGTTTTCTTTCGGGGGGGCAACCGACTAGCCGTTCCCGCTCTGTTCTGTGATGTTTAAACAGGGTGACCCGGTGCAGCACCTTTTTGTCTCCGTTAATGTCCTGCATCCTAACTGGATCCAACGTAGCCAGGAGGAAGTTCACTAAAACTTGGTTTAATCCAGTAACTAAAGAAAGCAACAGAAGCTTGATATCCCACCCCAACCCTGCTGAGTCCACACGGGGTGAAACGCAGGTCGGTCCGGTACCAGCTGACTTCCATTCACTTTCACCCACCGGAGAAATTCAGACAAAATTTTTCAGTCATAAATAAACTCCATTGTTTCATTAAAGGTGCAGTATGTAAGAATATAGTGAGAATTTACAGAGAGAAAATCCCAAAAGACTCTAATGTTTCAGTCATTTTGGAAGGAAGGTTCATCAGAAACATGTTTCATATCCAGCTTGGAGCTGAGCTCTGTTTGGAGTTTAGGAGAACCCCAAACTGAGACCCTGTTGGATGCTGGATCCTGGGGGTTTTGGTGGACCAGAGTCCAAAACCTTCCTGTCTTCAGACTGGATCTGATAGACGTTTGTGTTTTTGTAGTCTGAACTTTGTTTGCATCTGATTTTAAATAAAGTGCAGCAGCTTGAGTGTTATAAAAGTAATAATCCTGGTTTGGTCTGACATCTGGTTCTGGGTTTATATCTGAGGTTAAATTCTATTTAAGGATGAATAAATACATTCATGATGCAAACATGTTAGCAGATTTGTATTTTTTTTATCTGAGTTTATTTAAATGAATTAAAAACATAAAGCTGACTGTTGATTATGTCGTCTTCATGTTCATGTTTCTTCTGTATTATTTGACACCCTTTGGTCCGATTTACCATAAAGAACAGGAACGTTATCAGGTGGATTCATAAAATGTAACGAAAACATGAGTAGGAATGTGTGATGAACAGGACATGAGTCAGCACTTTGTGCTTTTATATTCTGACAATCCCTCAGAAACCTGCTGCTGTTGATTTGGATCGGGTCAAATATAGCTTCAGAGACATGTGGGTGAGAGGGCGTGTCAGCTGGGCCAGTTCAGGACCTCACAGTTCTGGTCAGGATGGTTACTGGGGCGTTTTATAGCCTATCATAACCAGAGTAGCCTTCATGTCATTTATACAGAGCAGATCTCCGAGCTGTGGGATGACCTTGTGTGGCCCGGACACCAGCGGCCAAATGTCCGCGATATAAAAACCACATCTTGCTGACATGAATGTTCGGTTGAAAATAGATGAAATCAAAATAGATTTTCTGTGAGCCTGCATCCGAGAGCACGGCCCTCTCTCTAGGTATCGGCTGATGGAAGAGTTGATGAGCACGCTCCTTAGTTGGCAGTCACGTGGAACTGATTTTTTGGTGGACTATAGGCTGTGTGGATGATTCAGCAGTGCCCCCTCCCACGGCCATGCTCCTCAGATCTTTCTGCAGTGCTTTTGTAGCATTAGTCCCACATGGGTAAAGCATCAGGCCCAGAGACAGAGATGGAGAAAGGCTCAACGACTGGCATGGTGAGCCTGTCCAGAAAGGGCACATGCCTCCATGCACAATTATCCACTGTGCAAAGAAACAGCACACACACACACACACACACACACACACACACACACAGTTTAACCAACAGAACAGTAATTAAAGGGTTTGTATGAGCAGATCTAGACGTTATCTCTGTGTCGTTAGTGAAATCTACTCTGACTGAACACATTCCACCCCTCCCTGAGGAATCGTCATAAAACCAGGCCAACATCAGTGGATGTCTACTGGTGATGTACGTCGGCATCCTAGTTCCTGCTTCACACCACCTTCTTTGTGCATTTCTGTTGTCTTTCAGGCTACCACAGTGTGCTAGCAGTGGTGCTAAAAACAAGTAACGAGTCACCCTGGACAGACGAGTTTGACAGTAAGAGATCATGATTTCATCAACCTCCCAAAACTCTTTCATTCCTGTTCCCATGTCACCTGCTGTTTGTGTGATTCTGCAGAGGTCGAGTTGTCGTGTTTGATTGAGTCCATTTCCACAACAAATCCCAGAATTGAATGGAAGAAGATCACAAGTGAAGGGCCAAGTTATGTGTACTTTGACAAGAAGATCTCAGGTAATCTCCGCACGGCACAGGTGAATCTCTCCACGGCCTGTTCGTCACTAATGCTCTGTTGTGTTTGCTGACAGGTGGCTTGGAAGGCAGAGCTGTGATCAGAGAACCAGCCTCGTTACTGATAACCAACGCCACTCGATTGGATACTGCCAAGTACCGCTGTGAGGTCACTGCCGCTGAAGATATGAAGTCCTTTGACGAGATTGTGATTGACCTGGTTGTAAGAGGTTCGCTGGCACACCGATGAATGTACAACCTTTCCTGTTGAGGTTAAACGTCAGGTTTATAAGTATCTATTCAGAGCAAGACATAGGTTGGCTAAACACACTCTGGATGCTGTAAAGTGACACCAGGTTGTAGTTCACTCCTCCCCTTTGGCTTAAACACGAGGATGTGTGATGGCCGAAGCTGCCCAGCTGCAAAGGCGTGTTCGGGCTATAAGAGGAAGCGTCTGAAACTGCAACTGTTCAGCTAAAGAAAGCAAGAGCTGCGTGTTTTGGTGCTGTTTTCTGAGAACCTGTTCTCACCCGGTTCTGCCACCGGTGCAGTCCGCTGATCTATCAGGGTTCAGAGTGACTCTGGTTTTTGAAGCTTCAGAGTGAATTACACACCTACCAGCATCATGCAGAATGTGTACGTTTGTCTCCCACATTAACCCTCCCACTGTCTTTATGGGTGACCCCGCGAGGAAAGTTGACCTTTGAGCATGGGGTGGATCCACGTGGCAGGGGTGAGATGGTACTCGCTCCTCACCCCTGCCACATGGACCCAAGGGATAAACCATCCACCCTGCTCAATGGTCAACTTTCCACACTGGGTCACACCCATTAGGACAGTGGGGGGGTTATACCATAATGCCGAGTCTCATCATATATTCTCAACAGTCAAGCCTGTGGTGCCAAAGTGTAGCGTTCCAAAGTCGGTGCCTTTTGGGAAGTCGGCGGAGCTGAGCTGCGTGGAAGACGAGGGCTTTCCTAAGTCTCAGTACCAGTGGTTCAAGAACAGGGAGGAGATTCCAGATGACCCAAAGACCAGCGTCAAGTTCTTCAACTCCTCGTACACACTCAACGCAGACACAGGAACTCTGGTCAGTGTGTGTGTGTGTGTGTGTCTGTGTGTGTGTGTGTAGCTAGGGCGGGGCAGTGGGGGCGGTGGCCCAACATCGAGGGGAAGGGGCAGATATTTTGGGGAGACAGTTGAAGGGCTGGGGCTGGAGCCACGAGGGGAATCTGCTGCCCTCATTTGCACATTCCTTAATTCATGCTTACTTTCCAGCACCTCTCAGACGCTCTCCTGTCAGCTGCTATTCTGTCTCTCCGTCTGAAAACAAGATTTTACTCCAAACTTCTGAGAGCTGAAGCGCTTACTTTTGCCTTCTCACTAAAAACACAATTAGAGCTTGTGAAAAGGTCATTTCTGGGTGACCTTTTCATGCATTCACCCCACTGAGATCTGCTCTTCTGTGGACTTCAGCCTATGCTCGGGACATCATATTTGACCTTTATTCTTTACCTCCTTGTTGACGGTTGTCACAAAATCACATCAAACCATTTCTGACCCTAAGGACTCCAGAAGGAGCCTCAGGATTAGTGCCTTCATCAGAAACCTGCGATACTTGTCCTACACATGTCTACTGCCCTCTGGTGGAGGGTCTACAGGTGAACAGGGCCAGTTTTATTTGTTTATCACTATGATTGCATCATAAAACTGATTATTATTTAGTTGTTTTAATAGACAGTAAATGGTTCTGTTCTAAAAACATTATTATTGTTTCGAGCTTTAAGAGGTTAAATATTTGACATTTTTGCCTCAACTCATTCTCTGCCAACGTTTCTCACCATTTTTACTGTTTTTTAAGAGTCACAGAACGTTGCGTGCTAGGATGATATCGACGCCAAAGCTACCAGAACAAAGCAGAGACTCACCTCTTACATCAGGAAGAATCCACGCATTCTTTCATTATCCGTTGTTGAATTGTGATCGGCAGAAACTTTTCTGGTTCGCGTCTCACTTTTTTTACAGCAGCGGCCCAAAACAATCTCCTAACACATGGATGTTCTGCTTCCTGATCATGTGACGTGTGATGTACGCGGATGAAGATCGGCTTCAGAGCTGAGATGTTTGTTCTCTCGGTGCGGGGGCTTGATCCGACGCCCACACAGTAAAAAAATGCAAAGGACGACTTTAGTCGTCATCGGCAGTGAATGAGTTAAAATGCATATCTTTGGCTTTAGACTAGTGATGCACCGATATGAAATTTTTGGGCCGATACCAATATCTGTTATCAAGATCACTGTTATGGCCGATAACTGATATTTGCCGATACCGATATAATGACATTAATGCTTCTAAAATCAGCAGATTTTGTATAGAAGGAAAATACTCACACACATACGCACACACATTTACAGTTCTGAGATGATTACGATCACTGGCATGACTGAACAAATACACATCACCCCCTCACCCTCTGAAGCAGGCAAACAAATGGAGGTGAGATGGAAAAAAATATCGGTTGTTAATATCGGCCCAGTTTTATTTATCGAACCTATACTGATATGTTAAAAGATGACAAACATCGGCCGATACCGATGTTGATGCCAATAAATTTTCCATCCCTACTTTAGAGCTTTAGCCTGTGGTGCCAAAGACCTTTAGACAATTTATTTTCCTCCCACAGCGGACTACGTGAACGAGGATACATCTATCCTTGTTTCTTCCTTTGCAAACACACATAAAAGCCTTTTTTGATCCAAATGACCAAACTTCATTTTGACTGATATCAGTTGAAGTGAATAATGAAACAATAAGTTTTTGTTTGTTTTTTTGCACAGAAACTTTCTTTCCTCTGTTAAACCATGTGACTGATGAGGCACAGGGTCACACGTCTCCATGCATAAACACAACAATTTTCCACTTCAGAAAATAAACAATCCTTAAAATAATTCAGCTGAACAGTCGCTTTTAAATTACTGAAACATGACTCAGCAACTTCACTAAGAAGACAGAATTTATGCAAGAACTCAGATGTGTCTGATTTAACTTGAGTGTCTATTTGCAACATTTTAGTTTTACAGCAAAGTTACATGTTTATTTAATTATTTATCACTATTAAACTTTATGCGCCCTTTTCAAATTTTTTTATCTTTTTCTTGAGCCAGTATTTACTGAAATGACCCTTTACATGGTTAATGACAGGCCACACAGACCCCCACCGCCCCCTGAGGCCAGAGTACAGCAGTTGCAACTTCAGAGTGCCAGTCCACCACCTGTGGACTTGAGCTGACATACCTGGTGCTGCAGTCTGCTTCCAGCACATTTTCTGCATATTTTAGATCATGAACACAGATGATTTGTTTAATTTAGTGATGAATCACACCTCTAGACACTAATGAAGGCTGGGGAAACGTTTCAGTTGTTAGATTAAGGTGTTAAAACGATGAATGCACAGCGAGAAGACACTTTGCTTTTGGTTCTACTAAACGGACACTAGGGGGTGCTAAAAGCAAACCAAAAACTGCCTCCTCCCTTTTTAAATATGTTGATCTGCGACCTAATGAGTGTCTTAATAGAAGTTGGATGTGATTGCTTTGCTGCAGAAATTCATCTCAGTGAGGAAGGAGGACGCGGGCGAGTACTACTGCCGAGCCAAGAATGATGCCGGGCATGCGGAGTGTGCTTCCCAGAAGATGGAAGTCTGTGAGTATCTAACAGGGATGAACGGTGCATACTGGAGTTGTTTGTGTTTTAATGCTTCTGCTCTGGTTGGCCTCCACAGATGACATTGATATTGTGGGGATCATACTGGGAGTGCTGGTGGTGGTTATAGTGCTCTTATGTATAACAGTTGGGATCTGCTGTGCTTACAAACAAGGATACTTCTCCAGCGACAAACAGGCGAGCAACAAGTAAGGCTGAAAAACTCAAACCATCAAACTTGTTTGCTTCAGTCGACCAGCCGGCCGTAACTGCTGTTTGGTTTGTGTCTGCTAGCTACAAAATCCCAGCTAAAGGAGATGGAGTGGACTACGTCAGGACAGAGGACGAGGTCTGTATGTCTGCCCGACACTGAGGCCAGGTTCTGATTCTGACAGAAACAACATGTCACAACAGTCAGACACAACAGAACACAGTTAGGTCACAGCTGAATGTGATTATGGATGAAAAGGAAGCAGGATTTTATGTGTAATTCCATGATTCCTACCTGTGTGGAAAACTACCTCAGGGTTTAGTTTAGCATCAGCTCCTTTAAATTCAACACCATGCTCTTGAATCGGAAAAGGGTTGAATGCCTTCTCAAGTTCGAGGATGAGGTCCTGCCCCAAGTGGAGGAGTTTTAGTATCTCGGGGTCTTGTTCACGGGTGAGGGAAAGCTGTTAGATAGGCAGATTGGTGCTGCATCTGCAGTGATGCGAGTGTTGTACCGATCTGTCGTGGTGACGAGAGTGCTAAGCCGGTCGATCTCCGTTGCTACCCTCACCTATGGTCACGAGCTTTGGGTAGTGACCGAAAGAATGAGGTCACGGATACAAGTGGCCGAAATTAGTTTTCTCCACAGGGTGTCTGGGCTCGGAGTAGACCCGCTGCTCCTCCACATCGAGAGGAGCCAGTTGAGGTGGCTCGGGCATCTGATTAGGATGCCTCCTGGATGCCTCCCTGGTGAGGTTTTCCAGGCACATCCAACCTGTAGGAGATCTAAAGGAAGACCCAGGACACACTGTAGGGATGATGTCTCTCACCTGGTCAGGGAACGCCTTGGGATTCCTCTGGAGTAGCGGGTCCAAGTAACAGGGGAGAGGGAAGTCTGGACCTCCCTCCTTAGGCTGCTGCTCCCACGACCCGACCCCGGATTAGCAGAAGTGGATGGATGGATGGATGGATGGATGGATGGATGGATGGATGGATGGATGGATGGATGGATGGATGGATGGATGGATGGATGGATGGATGGATGGATGGATGGATGGATGGATGGATGGATGGATGGATGGATGGATGGATGGATGGATGGGTGGGTGGGTGGGTGGGTGGGTGGATGGATGGATGGATGGATGGATGGATGGATGGATGGGTTTACTTCCAGTCATCTCTCCATCACTGCTTCAATTCACTGAGACAGGTCAGACATGTTTTTTCCTGTCGTCGTGTCTTGGAGTTTCAGCGCGTGATTGTTTATCGTGGGACGTCCATGTTGGCATAAGGGGAGGAGAAGAGTTTCATTGGAGGGATCCACAGAACATCCGTCATTTTCATGATGTTCTTGTAACAATGGAAAAATTCTCGTATTATAAAAGTAATTTAATATTTGGTGTTATTTAAAAACAAGTTACAAATGTCCTGAACCTTTACAGTTTGGCTAATTTAGCCAGGCTTTATACCGCTTTACTATGTGAGAAGGGTAAACGTTTCATCTTAGATTCTTTTATTTAGAAATGATAAAAATAAAAAGTACAAGATGCTATTAGCCTCCAGTGATTCTGGAGGTGTTCTGTTGTGCAGAGGGTCATGAGGTAAAATCGTGTATCTTCTCTGCCGCTGTGATCCTTGTGATTATGGGATGTTGACTGTCACTCCTGGTGCTCTGTGTGCCCCCTGCAGGGGGATTTTCGACATAAATCGTCATTTGTGATCTGAGCCAGGAGAAGACGGCGAGGGCTGCTGTGCTGGGCTGAGTGGCTCTCCCTCCGTGCTGTCGGACCTTGAAGCTGCCACCGTCCTGCTCAGAGCTCACGGCGCGACTCAGATACAACACCTCCAATTTGCCAAAGGTGACGGGAGCCTGCAGGACAACAAATATGTACAAATATAGAAGCCGAGGGACTGACTCTAATTGGACTTTACCGTGTTCATCTGAGTTTTTATTTGTTAATTTATAGTTCCGTTATTGCATGGATCTAACACTAGCTGAGGGGGCTGCAGGAGACCTGTTCAGTCTGGCCTGTTAACTTTCTACTGTAAACATTTTGCTTCAGAGCTTTTGTCATTTGTATAACATTTCTTTTCTACTGTTGAAATTTGTCACACTATTTTTGATGGAATATATTTTAAAAGCCTATAGATGAAGGTTTACTTTTATAAATAACTGTAAAATACTAACGTTTTTATTTTGTCGCAGTGGTAGATGAAGGTTTGTAACACTGTAACCACTTTGCTTTGAACTGTGAGTGTTCACCCCTTCCCAGACGGATAAGGAAATGACACGTTGTTGCATATCCAGATGAGCGTCTTGATCTGCCGGGGGGGGGGTCGTCCCGCTCCAGTTGTTGATGTTTGTAGATAGTCCTAGTGAGCTCTGGAGTGTGCCACCTAAACGCTGTGAAACACTGTAACACAATCAGTGCAAGGTTCTCTTGGTTTAAAGTGTCCTTCAGTACTTGCAGTTGACCTTGTAAATATTGCAGTAACTGGTTGTCACACAAACAGAATAACTAGACTAGTGATGTCACAGGGATCGTTAGTTAACCCTTCACCCTCAAAGAAAGATGATGCAAATCTGAAAAGTACAGATACTTTTGATTTTGCTGAGGAAAACCAGCCTCTGTGTTTTCACTAATGATCATTCAGGCAGCCTATGTAGCTCTGAGTTATCTGGACTCATTAGTCTAAGTGCTGAGTCAGCGTTAGACCTAAATACAGATGGCTGAAACTCCACCTCCATCTGTAGTTTATCTTAATTCATTTGGCAGACTTTCATCCTAAGCCACTAGCATGAGGTGAACATGCAACCCTCTTGCTGCAGGGTAACGGGGCTACCAACTGCACCACTATTCAGTTGTAAAGTTTTATAGGAACCGCCATGTTGTGTTTTTAGAACCAGCGTCATTGAGGATGTAGGTCTGTAAGCCCCGCCTACTCACACGGCTGAAGTCCCGCCCACTCACCATGACTTAATAATGGTTTTTAAGCATAAAAATAACTAGTTAAATGATAAATGACACACACTTATTTAACACCATTCAGAGGACCCCAGAGCACTTCACACTACAGTGAATCATTCATCCATTCACACACTGATGGGGATGAGCTACAGTGTAGCCACAGCTGCCCTGGGGCATGCTGACAGAGGCAAGGCTGCCAAGCACTGGCTAGCTCTCCTATTCAAATAACTCCGCCCCCTGAGAATTCTAACCGAGCCAATCAGTGTTGAGCAGCATATGTCACACACCGCAACGCTCAGTTTCTCATAAACAACAAAGACAGCGTCTGAAGTGGAGTTCACTGTGGTTCTTTCCTCTGTTCTAAATAACTTGCTGTGTTTCTCAATGCCAAGGAGCCTTGCCTTGATGTCTTGGTCCCGCCCCGGTTGCCTAGGAGATACGTCATCAGGAACCGCCAAGGCGTGTTTGTTAGCCGTTTAGCTAGCTGAGCAAGGATACACGGGAGGTGCTCTGTAGCCTGGCCTTGGTCAAAAATTTCCCAGAATACACCGCGGTATTTTCTAAAGCATGGCAGATCAGAAGCCGGCAGCTACTTCGGGGCAAATTTCAAGTTTAAATGTAAGCCAACTAAGTGTAGCTATCGGGCTGAAATCTGAAATGTTTTTTTATATCCAAAGCTGTTATCTATGGTTGGTTAGTTGCTTAGTAGTTGTAGCTTTGTTGGCTAGCGGGTAGTAACTCGCCTACTAATTTAATTTAACCAATTCATACACAATTTTAAAAGTAAAAGGTTCGTTATATATTCATGTTGAAACTTATACGTATAAAATATAACGGTACCTCCCGTGTCATGTGACATCACGTGACCGCTGCAGAAGCCGCAGTCTGTGGTGTACGTCCGTTCCATTTAACTGTTTTCTTTGACCAAGGAATGATAGTGTCCTCATAAGCAAGGCGCCTGCCCTTGCAAGGCGATGTCTTGTTAGGAAGAAAGTGAAAGTGGTGTTGTAAAACACCTTGGGGGGTCGTAGGACTTTAAAAGGCGTTATATAAATACAAGCCATTAACCATCTAAACCAGAACAATCAACATAGGAAGGTTTCCTATTGGAGGGGGCGGGGCCTAAAACATACACCACCACTAGCCACTAGGGTACATTTTGGTCCTTTTGGCTTCAATCTTTGCGCTACTTCCTTTGTTTAGATATCCATGTTGATGGTTTAAACTAAAACCACTAAAGACAACTAAAGGCTAAACTCAGCCACAGTTTAGAGAAACACATGTTAACAAAAGAGTTGGGGCAACACCCAAGTATTTGTTTACAGTAGTATTAAACCTCACTTAGCAATTGGAGATGGAGAATTAGAACCTTTAGTGTCTGCCAACCTAAATCAACATTGATTTAGTAATAATTAAAACAATTCTGATGTTTTTTAACACAACAAATGTAAAAAGGGAAGGCAGCTTTCATCTTTTAAACAGAAGGATCTTTGTTAGCCCCTCATTAATTTGAGAAGCATCCCATCATCAGCTGGTGCGGATCCCCCCCCCCCCCCCCCCCTTTGACACGATCTGGTCATGAGCCATGCATCCAGCTGCTCCAGGGTGGAGGAACAGCTGCTCCATAAACCCAGAGCGCTTCTCTGATCCGTTTCTTAAACAGGATGTTTTTTACCTGCCTGCTGCTACAGGACACACCGATCCCCATCAACAACATTAACAGTACCGCTGATGATGGGAAGCTGCAGACTGGGATGGTTCTTCTCTGGAACTGGAGCTGTAAGACAGAACTCCACCTGGCCTGGTGTGTGTGTGCAGCCTCAGGCACAGGGTCCAGTCATAACCCTAACCTGGCTTTACGTGAAAGTAGTTTAATATCTCAGAATCTCTCCTCTGCAAAACTGAAAGCATCTGATCCTTTTTCTAGTGAGACCCGGCTGAGAGTCTGGGGGGTTCGCTGACTGTAAATAAGTATTTTTGTGATTATTTTTGTTGTTCTTTCTTTTTCAAGATGATGTAAAGTGAGGTTTTTAAGTAGGTTATGTGAAGTGATTATCATTTGTGGGACTTTGATCTGAACAGAGTGAACCTGTTGAATTGGTTTTAAATAAGGAACTCAGAGCAAACAGCCTTTGTTGTTTTGCTTTTTCAGTTTCAAAAACAAAAATACGACCAACTAACATCCTGTTTCAGGGAGTCCAGCAGCCCAGACGGGTCGGCTGTGCTGTGAGTCATGGACATGGGTTTGGTGTTGGGCACTAGCTGGGCTCCACGCTCCTCAGCAGGAATCTTCTGTAAACAGTTCATTCCTCTTCAGTGCCTTCTGCCCTCAGACACGTCTGGGTCTCCTCACCTCCGGCTTGGATCACTAACTCGGTATTTGAGAGGGTTGATGTTCCTGCTAACTTCACCTCTTTACTTATCTGCTCGTTTGTAAATACTCTTTGTTTTCGTGGATCTGAAGGTGTAAACATCTTGAGGTAGAATTGAAAAAATGTTAGTGCCTAAGTAAATAGTGAAACATATTTTTGATAATGACACATAAATCCATCAGGCCAGATGAAAATCAGATGCGTCTCAGATCTGACTCTGACCTGATGGTTTAACAGTGAGCTCCACTGCTGCTCTGCTTCCACACACACACACACACACACACACACGACTGTGTTCCAGTGTTCGCTTGTTTTTAACCAAAGTTTGTGCAGAATGTTGGCAGCAAACAGGAAGTAGTGTAGATGAGCTGCTGTTTCATGCAGACCTACATTTACCCCACGGGCGGTTGGTGAGCGGGCCGGTTAGATAACGGGAAGCAGCGGCAGCAGTGGTTGTGTTTGATCACATCCGTGTGTTTGCGTTTCCTCGGCTGTCTAATAACTGAAATATTCCTGACTGACATCATGACTCTGAGCCAAACAGAGGATTGTCCGTCGGCTCCAGCTGAGGTTGATTTTCTTCATTTTAGAGCAGCTAGTTGTGATTAATAAAACACTTCTTATATCACTGGAGAATGTGTGTGTGTGTTTTACTGTAACAACCTCCTGGTGTTCCACAGACAGGTCCTCTGGTAGGGTTAGATCAGCTCTTTACTCCCTTTGTTCCAGTATCTGCTCCTGGAGCTTCAACATCAACCTGAGAAGCTGCAGAGTTGCAGGACATTTCATTCACACAAAAATCTGTTTCAGTCTGAGCTTCTATAGCCGGAACGTTCTCTGCTGTTTCCTGGACTCTAAACCAACAAGAGCCTTCCCCTTCGTGAGTCGAGATGTGTGAGTCTATGATGTTCGTGACAGTGTGACGTAGATCTGTCGGGATTTTCTAATCCTAGTGTTTCATGTCTATTTTCTATCAGCAGCTATGCAGGAGATAGGCGTAGGAGACTATTTTCATGTTGAGCCTGCATGACAAACTCAGAGGGACCCGTTAGAATCATAGATCACCTGTTTCTATGTGAAGCTTTCAAACCTTTCAAAGCCACCATAGATAAAAAATAAGAATCATTAATTAAAGCAGGAAAGCATGAGAGAGTGTAAATGATAGTGAATCTGTGTTGCCTCACAGGTTTTAGGTTCAACACCCGGCGGGGGGGGGGGGGGGGGGGGGGGTGTCTTTGTGTTCTCTCCCCATGCGGGTGTGGGTTTCCTCCAGGAACTCACAGTTTACTCCCACACAACAAATATTTATAGTTCATCTGACTCTGAATGATATTCTGGTGCTGTTTATGTGTCTCTATGATGGACATGGACCTGTTCAGGTGTAGCCACGCCCCCTTGCCCAATAACCGCAGGAGATAACCCCCCACGACCCTAAAGGAACAAGTAAGAAAAGGAAATACATTCTGAATGTGGAGCATCACAGTTAGTCAGGAAGTGTTGTTCTTCTCTGCTGCACAGAGGTGTTCTGTTCCTGTCAGTTCTCGTGTGGGTTCCACATCTCTGCTGAGGTGAAAGCAGTTCAAACTGTAAACACAATCCTCCATCCTGAGCAGCACGCAGAGACAGACAACTCCTTTTGAAAAGGACGAAACCTTCAGCAGAACTAGGAGGGATGTCCTCCTGCCAAGACAGACTGGGGTCTGTCTGAGAGGACAGGAAACAGAGACAAACCAAGGAGGATAGGACCAATTCTCTTTTCTAAAACAGAGAGCACAAAGTTAATGGCTGCAACAACAGTAAATACAAACATGGAGGGTAAAGCAGCAGAGTGAGGAGATGTGGTCAGGGCCTTTAGCAGCATAACTAAAGGGGTGAGTCAGGATAACACAGTATCTCCAGCATCAGTCTCATCCTATAGCAACATAACTAAAGGGATGAGCCAGTGTAACTCAGTTAATATTAAACAAAAGAGTTTGAGATTTTCTGTCTCTCAGGTGGTCTTTGAAGACAAGGACCCTCTGTGGTTTGCTGACCTGATGCTTTTAAATTCTGTCTGACCCTGGATGGCTCCATCATAAAATCCATCCTATTTAATCATACGGAAAAGTAAATTCACAGTTAACTTGCAAACTACTGCAGTGTGCTCAAGGCCTGTGTATCATCAGATGGCCGGACATTGTTTTTTATCTGTGCATCCACAGATGTGTGTTTTAATCATGCTCTACAATAATGTATAACGGGTTAACAAATGCTCATTCCTGATTTATTCCAGAGATTAAATTACACCAGATTAATCTATTTGTGGAATACAATAATGATTTGTTTATCAGTATATTCACACATGAACAATATTATTATGAATGTTTAACATTTTTACTTCACATTAGGGGAGATAACCTCTGAGAAAGGAATGGTGTCTGAGGGATTTTGATAACCGCACACTTTAACTTATCAATTCCAATTTGTCCAAATTGATAAACTAGACTTAATAAAAGAGTTCACTTCCTGAACACTTCAGTTCTGCAATCTGCTCGGCCCGGCCAAGCAGAGGCAGGTAAGTGTTGAGTCATCCTTCAAGGACAAACCTTCTTTGCAAAGCTGCATCAAATGCAAAATAGCTCTGCCAGCTTCCAGCAGTCACCCGGAAGGTATCTCAGACCAGACGGTTCCGTATTCGGGGTGGAACTACGTGCTCCAAATACCACAGAAGTCAACACCATCGGCAGTGTGTCCGGCAGTGTGTTCTGTGTCATCATTAGTAGTAGAAATAAAGTATTAAACTGATTTTTATAAACTATATTTTTGCATCTGTCTCAAATTATTACAAAGGTGTGATTTCCCTGAACTACCAAAGAGACCTGGTTTCATCGTAGATCAAATTTCAGAAGATCGATAATATTGATCATTCATATTTATATGGATTATCACATCTTATTGATCATTTATTAAAAGTAACCACTTCCATCACTTTACACTACACAATTATTGATAAAATGCAACAAAAACTAGAGCTAAGTTTCCTTCTGTTGCTGAATAACGACCGGGCCCTGTTCAGTCTGTTTATGGCGTCCACAGATTCAAAGTGTCTGTTTTTGTTTTCAGAGGAGAGCTGACACTCTGCAGAGGCGACCCCGCGGTGAGCAGATCTTATCTGACAGAATGATGCTGCCTATTTGGAAAATATCACAGGACTAAGTGACAAACTGACACTTTGACAGTATCTGTGTCTGTCCTGGATCTGTGCATCCACTGGAACAGGAAGTCCATGTCCCCAGCCTCCCCAGAGACATGTGACAAACCCTCCTGGTAACCTCAGTAATGAGGGTGTGGCTCCAGTCTGGCATGGCTAAATGGGAGCTGGAGCTCTGGATTTCCTGGTTCCAACTCTCACCTACCTATGAAGAAGCAAGATCTCAAATAAGAGCCACACCTTCATCTCCTCATGCTTGGACTGCTGCAGCTCACTGTTGGTTGGTTGGTTGGTTGGTTGGATGGATGGATGGATGGATGGATGGATGGATGGATGGTGTAACGATTAAATTTACATGTTATTTAATGAACCGTAAAGTGTGAGATTCAATAGGAAATAGGAAATAAATCTTATGGACCTTTGGATGATTTAAACCAGAAGATTGGAACTTTTTATTGCAGGGATCATGTAACAACTTCGTATTAACTCAGAGACAAAAGAAGGAGAGTCAAGTTTTAAAAGTTTAAGGATTTATTACTAAACAAATTAAACTAGACTAACTTTAAACACTAAATGGTGTAACTAAGGTGAATTGAGATGGAGAATGGTGTAGTGTGGAATGTTGTTCAGAACCAGCAAATCCGGAGAAACGCTTAGTTCTGATGGGACGCTAAGCTTTTGGTTTGGAGATTTCGAACACACATTGAGATGCCATTCTGTCAGCCTACGTACCCTTTCGGAAGTCCCCGTCAGATCAGGAATGTCGAGGTCCAGCTTGACCTTCTCTGGAACCGAAGCCAGCCGGTAGGAAAAGCAACGGTTGCCGACCAGACCAGTCTTGAGACTTTTGGGTCACGACAGTTTTATTGGCATCTAGCGAGACCCAAAACGGGGTCGTGGTGGTTCAGCTTTTATTCTGAAAGGAACCGTTGTAGCAACAGATTTATCCAGTTTGTCATTCGTTCTTTTGGCTGAAGAGGAAAGTTACGGATTGGCTACTCCGACAACTTCTCTAGAACGCTTTGAACTGAAGTTAAAGATGACGTGGGCGTAGTTTTATAATTTGGATGTTTTTATTTACGGTCGAATCAGAGAACGCCACCAAAGGGGGATTTACCAAAACACCAACAAAACCACGCCTCGCATCAGATCTGGAAGGTTCTGATTGGATCAGTAAAAGCTATGTGTCATGTGACTTTTAAGTATTTCATGTGATCAGTCTCTAGTGGAAATATTTTAAAGGTATATTACTTATTATATTATATAGGATTATAATATCAAGTAATTAATATTTTCATTTCACAGATTGGTTCACATTTTATTATTGGTTAACACTTTGATTAGCTTCATTAAAAATAGAGTTCTTCTGATGTATTAAAAAGAAAGAGTTATTTTCTTCATTCTTCTCTTGAGCTGGAAAGGAAAGTTTTAGAAGCAAATGCATGACCTTGAGGCAGTCTCATGCAGATTAGTTCTTCCTGAGGAGAGAAGGTAAATAACCTTTGGTGGAATAGCTCCTTCATCACGTTACAATGGATAGGTAATGGATGGATAGGTGATGGATGGATGGATGGATGGATGGATGGATGGATGGATGGGTGATGGAACCTGTTAAAATGTCTCTAACACAGGAGAGCAGATTAACTATTGTCAGGATGAGTCATAAAATTGTCCTCAGTAAGAGGATCGTTTTAATCGTCCCCCATGAGCCACTAGAACTAATTGGGTTGGTAATAAAATCTCTTCCCAGAAAAATCCCATAATAAGATAAAGCAGGAAACACACTAACACCATCATTACATCAGCACTGAACTGGTTTTCACTTAGAACACGTACAGGATTCCCCACACTTAACAATGAATAAACATAAATATAGACGTTGTTTCAACTGTGATTGAGTATTTATTTAGTACTAAATGATGCCACAAAATATCTGCAGTTTAATTTCCAAAACCCTCTTGAGAGAAGTTGAGTGGAAGCGGACACTCGGATTAACACCAACCGTGGGCTGATGTGAAGTCCCTCTGCCCCCTACTGGTCACTTTGCTTTGGGACTGAGACACATTTATATGTCGATGGATGGTTTATACAGACACAGTAACTTCTGTAAGAAAGGTACGATCTAAACCAGTCTAGAACAGTTCCAGAGATCTCCACCGAGTCACCAAGTCTGTTAATTAAGGTGCTGTCATCAACGGTGTCAAAAGCTGCAGAAAGATCTAACAATACTAACTCTGTGAATTCCCCATTGTCTGCAGCCATCATGATGTCACTGGAAACTTTAAGCAAAGCTGTTTCTGTTAAATGCTTTTTACGAAAACCAGACTCGGATTTGTCAAAACTGTTGAGTAGTTCCAGAAAAGTGTGCTAGAAATACTTAAATAAAATTAGTCCAGTGCATAAATTAGGACACCCTTGTCAATTTATTGATTTGAAAACCTGTAGCACTAATTATTGGAACAGAAAATTTGTTTTGTACACTCATTGACCCTTGACCTACATACACATGTTAATTCGATACATGAGAAAAGGTATTCTTTCTCCTTTGGCTCCAAACTGTAATTCCATTTGTGTGCATTTTAATTTGTGTTTTTATGTTGTTTTCACATCATGTCCTGATAATTGTAGAGCACATAGAATTGCCTCTGTTTGAAATGTCTCGTCTCGTCTCGTCTCGTCTTCCTCCGCTTATCCGGGTCTGGGTCGCGGGGGCAGCATCCCAACTAGGGAGCTCCAGGCCGTCCTCTCCCCGGCCTTGTCCACCAGCTCCTCCGGCAGGACCCCAAGGCGTTCCCGGACCAGATTGAAGATGTAACCTCTCCAACGTGTCCTGGGTCGACCCGGGGGCCTTCTGCCGGCAGGACATGCCCGAAACACCTCCCCGGGGAGGCGTCCAGGAGGCATCCTGACCAGATGCCCAAACCACCTCAACTGGCTCCTTTCGATCCGGAGGAGCAGCGGTTCTACTCCGAGTCCCTCCCGAATGTCCGAGCTCCTCACCCTATCTCTAAGGCTGAGCCCGGCCACCCTACGGAGGAAACTCATTTCGGCCGCTTGTATCCGCGATCTCGTTCTTTCGGTCATTACCCAAAGCTCATGACCATAGGTGAGGATTGGGACGTAGATCGACCGGTAAATCGAGAGCCTGGCTTTCTGGCTCAGCTCCCTCTTCCCCACGACAGATCGGCTCAGCGTCCGCATCACTGCAGACGCCGAACCAATCCGCCTGTCGATCTCCCGATCCCTCCTACCCTCACTCGTGAACAAGACCCCGAGATACTTAAACTCCTCCACTTGAGGTAGGACCTCTCCCCCGACCCGGAGGTGGCAAGCCACCCTTTTCCGGTCGAGAACCATGGTCTCAGATTTGGAGGTGCTGATCCTCATCCCAGCCGCTTCACATTCGGCCGCGAACCTACCCAGCAAGAGCTGAAGGTCAGAGCTGGATGAAGCTAGGAGGACCACATCATCCGCAAAAAGCAGAGACGAGATTCTCCTGCCACCAAACTCGACACACTCCACACCACGGCTGCGTCTAGAAATTCTGTCCATAAAAGTGATGAACAGAACCGGTGACAAAGGGCAGCCCTGGCGGAGTCCAACCCTCACTGGGAACAGGTCCGACTTACTACCGGCTATGCGGACCAAACTCACGCTCCTCTGGTAAAGGGACTGAATGGCCCTTAACAGAAAGCCACCCACCCCATACTCCTGGAGCGTCCCCCACAGGGTGCCCCTGGGGACACGGTCATAAGCCTTCTCCAAATCCACAAAACACATGTGGATTGGTTGGGCAAACTCCCATGCCCCCTCCATCACCCTTGCAAGGGTATAGAGCTGGTCCACAGTTCCACGGCCAGGACGAAAACCACATTGCTCCTCCTCTATCTGAGATTCAACTATCGATCGGACCCTCCTCTCCAGTACCTTGGCGTAGACCTTTCCAGGGAGGCTGAGGAGTGTGATCCCCCTATAGTTGGAACACACCCTCAGGTCACCCTTCTTAAAGATGGGGACCACCACCCCGGTCTGCCACTCCCTAGGAACTGCCCCCGATGACCACGCAATGTTGTAGAGACGTGTCAACCATGACAGCCCTACAACATCCATAGCCTTGAGATACCCAGGACGAACCTCATCCGCCCCCGGGGCTCCGCCGCTGTGTAGTTGTTTGACTACCTCAGCAACTTCTGCCCCCGAGATCGGACAGTCCATCCCCAGGCCTCCCAGCTCTGGTTCCTCCTCGGAATGCGCATTGGTGGGATTGAGGAGCTCCTCAAAGTATTCCTTCCACCGTCCGACTATAGCCTCAGTTGACGTCAGCAGCTCCCCATCCCCACTGTAAACAGTGTGAGCGAGTTGCTGCCTTCCTCTCCTGAGGCGCCGGACAGTTTGCCAGAACCTCTTTGGAGCCGATCGATAGTCTTTCTCCATGGCCTCACCAAACTCCTCCCACGCCCGAGATTTTGCCTCGGCAACTGCCACTGCTGCACCCCGCTTGGCTATCCGGTACCTGTCTGCTGCCTCCGGAGACCCACAGACCAGCCACGCCCTGTAGGCCTCCTTCTTCAGCCTGACGGCTCCCCGAACCTCTGGTGTCCACCAGCGGGTACGGGGGTTGCCACCACGACTGGCACCGGCCACCTTACGGCCACAGCTAGCAACAGCCGCCTCGACAATCGCAGAGTGGAACAAGGCCCACTCGGACTCAATGTCCCCCACTGCTCTCGGGACGTGGTCAAAGCTCTGCCGGAGGTGGGAGTTGAAGACCGTCTTGACAGGTTCTTCTGCCAGGCGTTCCCAGCAGACCCTCACTATGCGTTTGGGTCTGCCAGGTCTACGCGGCATGTTCCCTTGCCATCTGATCCAACTCACCACCAGGTGGTGATCAGTTGACAGCTCCGCCCCTCTCTTCACTCGGGTGTCCAAAACATACGGCCGCAGGTCAGATGATACGACTACAAAATCTATCATCGACCTGTGACCTAGGCTGCCCTGGTACCAAGTGTACCGGTGGGCATCCTTATGTTCGAACATGGTGTTCGTTATGGCCAAACTGCGGCTTGCACAGAAGTCCAATAACAAAACACCGCTCGAGTTCAGATTAGGTGGGCCGTTCCTCCCAATCACACCCCTCCAGGTCAAGCTGTCATTGCCCACGTGAGCATTGAAGTCCCCCAGCAGGACAATGGAGTCCCCTGATGGAGCACTATCTAGCACTCGTCCCAGGGACTCCAAAAAGGGTGGGTACTCTGAACTGATATTTGGCCCATAAGCACAAACAACAGTCAGGACCCGTTCCCCGACCCGAAGGCGCAAGGAAGCTACCCTCTTGTCCCCCGGGGTAAACCCCAACACACAGGCAGAGAGTCTCGGAGCTAACAAAAAGCCAACCCCAGCCCTCCGCCTCTCACCCGGAGCAACTCCAGCAAAGTAGAGTGTCCAACCCCTCTCCAGGTCTCGGGTTCCAGAGCCAATGCAATGTGTCGAGGTGAGTCCGACTATATCTAGCCGGTACCGCTCAACCTCTGCCACAAGCTCCGGCTCCTTCCCCGCCAGCGAGGTGACGTTCCATGTCCCAAAAACTAGTTTTCTTGTCCGGGGATTGGACCGCCAAGGCTCCCGCCTTGGTCTGCCACCCGATTCGCATTGCACCGGACCCTTCATGTTCCTCCTGCGGGTGGTGGGTCCACAGTTGGACGAGCCCATGTATCCGGTTCGGGCTGGGCCCGGCCGGGCCCCATGGGCGAAAGCCCGGCCACCAGGCGCTCACTCACGGGCCCCAACCCCAGGCCTGGCTCCAGGGTGGGACCCCGGTAACCCTCCGGGCCGGGTACTCCGACTCTTCATTTTAACCGCCATGAAAGATCCTTCGAACCGTTCTTTGTCTCACCCTTCACCTAAGACCAATTTGTCATGGGAGACCCTACCAGGGGCACTAAGTGCCCCAGACAACATAGCTCCTAGGATCATTAGGGCACTCAAACTCCTCCACCACGATAAGGTGACGGTTCAAGGAGGAGCAATTTGTTTGAAATGTGCTCAATAAATAAAGCTGCCTTGCCTCGCCTATTCATTGTGACCATTTGCATGTATGGTTACGTTTAGAGGCTGTTATTTCTCCAAAAGGAGGATCTAATAAATATTTATGTGATTTTTCTTTTGGGTGTCCTAATTTATGCACATGCCTAATTACTGCACACCTTCTGTAAATCCTATAAACTTTATTTCATTAAATTATATATTTAACATAAATTGCTGACATAAACAACCAATGATTTCAAAAGGAAAATCCAGAAAATTTTCTGGGGTGCGCAAACTTTTTACATCACTGTAAATGGTTGTAAATGGTAATAGTAAAAGGCCTGTATTTGATATGGAGCCTTCTACAGTCCTAGAACCCCTCAAAGCACTTTACAACACACAGTGATTCACCCACACAGATACACACACATCCACACCGTGGTGGCGATGAGCTACAGTGTAGCCACAGCTGCCCAGGAGTGCACTGGCAGAATCTACTCGCACTAATGATCACCAACAGAGCCAAGCTCTGGTGTCACTACATGAGTTAATGTGGTGGACAGCTCCTGTCTAACGGGACGGCGGTTGGAACCAGGACCCAGCTGGGGAAAGTCGCGGTGGGCTGATCATTCCGAGGTCGGTGGTGTCGTCTTTTTGTTTTTCCGGGCCGGTGTTCAGGCATGACCCTCTGTAGATCACCTGCTGCTGATGAGAGTTTCTCCTGTCAGTGGAGCAGGTGAGCTGCTGCCAAAAAGCTTCAGTTTCTAGAAACACGTTCTATGCCCAGACTGTGGCGACCTGTTATTTATAATAATAGTGTTAAGTGAATAAACCCACATATGATAGAAAATAAGATTAATAAGCCTGAATATTTTCTCCCACAGCTCAACTCTGTTAGAAACAAACAGATGTCTGCTTAAGCTGGACAACATCATATATAAAATTAGTGTTCACCGATAATAATCTTTTAATGAAAAGGAAATATTAACCATTTGATTTTATTTCATAAAGTTTGGATGTCTGTGAACATTACAGAATGTTCTGATTGGTGTAAAGAACACATGATAGAAAAACAGGTCTGGATCTAAAGCGGGTCGGTCTGAGGTATATAACTCTGCCCCTGTCATGGTCTGTGTCTGCGTCTCCATCATGTATCTCCTTGTGTGCTCCATTTCCCCCTAAGAATCCCCCTTATGTGTCTCTTTGTGTTCCTCATGTGTCCCTTGATCTTCCGTCCTCCAGATATCTCTCCCAGGTCCTGTGTTCCTTTAGTCTTCCCCAGTCACCCCTCTGCAATTTTTATAGTTTCAGTTTTTCATTTTATTAGTCACTTTAGTGTGTTTTTTCCCACCGGTGTTTGTAGTTTTCCTTCCCCTTAGTATATTAGTTATGTGGTTGCTTTTCTTGTCTTTAGGTTTTACTCTTAGGTCATGTTAGTTTCCTCCCTGATTAGTTAATTGCTTTCACCTGGTTCTCTCTCCACACACCTGCAGCCCATCATGCCCCAGTGTATATAAGCCCTGTCTTTGTCTCAGTGTCTTGTCGATCCATTGTTTGTGTCAGCGTTGTTTTGTGCTCTTTGTGAGCTTTGTGCCTTGTCTCCAGGTTTTGTGCTCTAAGTGAGCTTTCGGTCTCCTGTTGTTCAGGACTTTTGTTTTTGGCTTCCTGCCCTTTTTATTGGATTTTTTGTTCATCGTCCTAATAAAAGGATTTACTTTTTAAAACGCTCCTGCCTTGTGTCATCTGGGGTATCTACATCTTGGGTCCTAACCACCTCCTTACCCTTCAACGTGACAGCCCTGGATCTGAAGCCCTGCAGATGTATTCAGTTTCTATAAACACCACCAACAAATAAATAACAGCAGCTGAATTCTACTTTGTTCCTTATATTGAGTCACATAGTTATGCAAGTTCTGTATGCTCACATGTTCAACATCTTTGCCAGGCCAAACGTTTTCATACAACTCAGCCTGACACTGTTTGTTCAAGACCGAAATTAAGGTTAGAAGTTTGACTGTCAATCCAGAATAAGGGCATTACTGATGAAATGATACAGAGGTTTTGAAAGGACAGTTTATAAATCTGAGAAAGTGACAAAGTCACAGAGAGAATCTGTGTTCAGTCTGACAGTCAGACTCACTGGTTTACAAATGAGTCATCCGTTCTATGCTGCCACTAGGGGGCAGGCTTTTATCATATTTAATTATGTTCAATGAATACAGTTTTTCTCTGTGCTTTGGTGCAGTCGGTCTTAAAGTTTGCGCCACTGTTAAAGCTTTTCTCAAAACAATTAGTGCAAACTGCAAAACGTTACTTTCTCTAAATGAAAGGCCAGCTGCACAAAAGCAAGTCAGTAGCTCAAAACGGCCAGTTCATGATTCAAAAGCAAGTACCTTAATCAAAATGGATCATTTATTCTTCAAAAGCAAGTATTTAAGTCAATGAAAGTGTCAGTATCATCAAAATGACAAGTTATGCCACCAGCGTCTTTGAACAATCAAGTCAAAATGTTTGAACATGTTTTCATTAGGGATGTCCCGATCAGTCAGTGTTGGGAAGGTATGTTTTAAACACACACACACACACACACACACACACACACACACACACACACACACACACACACACACACACACACACACACACACACACACACACACACACACACACACACACACACACACACACACACACACGTGTGTTTTCTAAAACTTACTTAACCAACACTGACTGATACACTCACGCATCGGTCTCTTCCTTCCAAGCTCGGGTCCTCTACCAGAGGCCTGGGAGCTTGAGGGTTCTACAGTATCTTAGCTGTTCCTAGAACATGTTGTTGGAAACGGAGCTCAAGAGAGTCTGATGATCATCATTATAATAGTGAATTGCAATAATCAAGTCGGGAAGTAAATGTACAGGCTAGTTTATCTACTCTGCATGGACTTGGCTCAGGATGTTCCTGGTTTTATGAACATTACACAAATGGAAGAAGGTAACAAGCTTCAATAAAAAGCTGATATCAATAATCAAATGTTATTTAGGAACATCTATAAAGTTAAAATCAGTTTGATTCTTTAGTTGCTTAGTAGTTTTCGTTCAGTAACTGTTCTATAACTGTAATATGTAAATATGGATACGGATTCATGACATAATCCACTTTAATAACAGTATGTTTAATGTTTAATGTAAGTTGTGCCCTGGATTTCCCAAGAGCACCTGGCTGCGCCCATTCTGTGATTTTCTCGTTTCCGACTTTTCCCACGTGTCCATGAATGCAGCACGGAGATAGCGCAGCTCCTCTGTTCCGGTCCCCGTACCCACCCCGAGGTGTGCTCTCCGCTAAGCCCCACACTTCTGGACTAGCTTTCTCCTGGAACCACCCCTGGGAGACTCCGGGAAAGGCGGGACGCTGTCCTACTTCTGCCTGGGACATGAGGACGAGGCGGCGCACGCAGCATTCCTGACTTTTCCTTCCTAACCGACTGGCAGCGGGGCTTGCTCGGTGCTGCTGTCCCGGGGGAGCCGCTTTTTGTTCAGGCTCCGCAGAACTCAGTGAAAGCAGCCGCTTCGCTTTGGACACCGGCCGTGAAATTGCCTCAGCGCCTCGGTGTCTGTCGTATTTTAATCTCGCGGAGCTGTGATGATGATGATGATGATGATGATGGAATTAAACGGCAGTGAAGCGCCAGACGGAGACAGCAAAAGCTAAACATCCATCTCCCCAGCCGACGGTGGTCAGCGACCGCAGCGCAAACCGGAGACAGCTGGCTAGAGGTACGTTCATGGCTTCCTGTAGCCTTTTACCGGAGAATCATCGTGGAAGCTGATGTTAACACAGAGCACGTGCGTGCGTGTGTGTGTGTGTGTGTGTTTTGAACCAAAATAACATCTCCCTAGCGAGTGACTCAATGATCCCGTTAGCGCCCCTTTGTCCCCTAAAGTTGGACAGTTTAAGCCTGTTGTCAAATAAAACCGGATCGACGTGTCCTATTCCCTCTCGTGCCCGTGCGCGTGCTCATGTTTATTAAATATTTTATGCTTGTCTCGGTGCTGTTCCAGGGCCGGTCCTACAGAGGTTAGGGTGGTGAGCTGGGGGGGGCATTTAGTTCACGCCTAGATGAATGCGTTGTGTTAAACTGTGTGAGTTTAGTTTGCTGTCTGCGTCCACCACATCGTTGATGACTAGTTGCTAGGGAAGATTTTCTCCCTTTATCCAGAATAAATTATCAACTCAAGAGGTAGATAGGGTTGTCCAGTGATCGGAAGGTTGCAGGTTTGATCCCAGCTCCAACTAGAGAATGCTGCTGTTGTGTCCTTGGGCAAGACACTTAACTCACTTTGCCTGCTGGTGGAGGTCGGAGGGACCGGTGGCACCTGTGCTCGTCAGCCTCACCTCTGTCAGTGCCAGAGCAGCTGTGGCTACATCATAGCTCATCATCACCAGCATATAAATGTGTGTGTGAATGAGTGGATTGTGTTGTGAAGCGCCTTGGGGTGTTGCAGAACCCTAAGAAGGTGCGATACAAAAACAGGCCATTTACCATTTATAGCACATTAGGAGACAGCATTATCTTTTAAAACTGAATGAAGTGTTGAATGCCAAATGAGGGTTCATCCACCAGGGAGTTTCTGAAAGCGCCTCGCTCCCTCAGTGGTTATGTGATCCACAGTTCCCATGGTCCTCTCCAGCTAACCTCTGTGGATTGGTTTACAGTGTAATGAGGCATGCATGGAAGACCATAATCCTTACTTAACCAGGCAGTCCTACAACAAACAATGAAGCATGTACACACCCTCAGGGGGAAGACGTAAGTACACCCCATCACATTTTCTGGGGTTTTACTTTGAGAGTTTGAGCAACCGACATTACCATCAGAAATACATTTTACTGATCAACAAAGGTCGGTGGAGACCTGCAGATATAGTTGAAAAATAATCACTTAAACCTAAACAGCTCCTACCAGATGTCAGCATGGAGGTGGGTGGTTGATGGTTTGGGCTTGTTTAGACGCTCCGCTGTGTACCAGAGAGTTTGAGTTCAATGTGAGGCCATGTTTGCTGCAGCACCCTTTGTACCATGTCTTCCCAAGTTCTTGCCTCACGTCAGGGCCTTCAGTTGCAGGCTGCTGAAGATCCTGTAATGTATAATGTGGAAAAATATACAGATTGTTGGGATCCATCCACATATTGACTAGTTCTGTGCTATAGCCCCTCACTGGGAACAAGCTCTTCGATTTGTTCCGGCTGGAGTGACCCAGTTCTGTCCTGCTGCCTCCATAACCACTGCTACAGATCATTTAGACCAGGAAAAACTATTTTTGTTAATGGTGGAATTGGGGATGGGTACCGAATTTGGTACTTTTTAAGGCACTGACCGATTTCCATAGTACTGACTGAGTACCGAATCACATCATATGAAACTGTGCCTTGTTTCGGTACCCGTGCCGCGCACCGGCGCAAGAGTGTAGTGTCATCAGTCGCTGTGGGTGAGCTGTAAACAGAGCAGCACGGCAGAGAGGAAGCGCTCCGAAGTTTGGGTCCATTTCACTAAATGGGATGGGTAACTGGGTGACGACGAAACCAGCAACAACGATCTAAGTGAGACATCACCTTCTTCATCTGCTTCGGTAGGTAAAGAAAATGTTTAATATAATGTTAGCTTGATATGTTAGCTTCTGTTCAGCTAACGGTGCGTTCGCTTTCTCCTCGGAACGCCGAAATTCTGACTAGAAGATAGCGAACATGCTCTAAAGTTTGGCTTCGCTTCACTAAATGAGATGGGCTACTGGGTGATGATGAAACCAGCTACAACGATCTGAGTATGAGGCATCTTAATCTGCTCCAGCAGCAAGATAAACTGTATAAGATAACGTTAGCTTGATAGTTTAGTTTTTGCTTACATAGCTAATGGTGCATTCGTGTTCTCCTTGGAAATTCCAACATCTGAGTAAGAAAAAGAAACAGTTTGAAAATGAACAGCTAAAGGAATAAAGACACACAGTAAATTTAGTTCACAGCAAAGATGTTTGCTTCAGTGTAATCTGCGGTTTATAAACTACAAGGACCCACCATCGCACAGTTGGTCCAGAAGGGAAAGGAGAGGAAAAGGAGTACATGGAGCTGGTTTAGTTTGTGAAACACCACAATATTAAAATACAAACTCTTGTAGGTATCGAAGTTTGCTTTAGTTTCAGTTGTAGATTATAATACCTGGTCTCATCAGTTATTCCAGAGGGCATAGAAGAGGATTAGGAGTACATGGAGCTGGATTTGTTTTTGCATCATTTAGAAACAGTTAAAGGTTTTCATAATGAAAAATGTAGTACAACACTACAATGATAAAATACAAACAGTAGTATGCTATTTATCATGATATTTTTCAAATATGGTTCTATATTGCGAAATTAATATATATATAATTAAAAAAGTGATTTAAATAATTATTAAACACTAAAAAGTATCGAAAATTGGTACCGTTAAGTACTGATATCGATTTGTAGGTACCGTGAATACTGTATCGATTCAAATGTCAGAGGTACCCATCCCTAGGTGGAATTAGTTAAACCACAAAATAAACAATGGCTACTTTATTATGTCCAACATGTGTAGTTAGTACACAGACCTGTTTAACAATAAACGACTACTACAGCAGCTACACATGTCCGGCTGCACTATGATTGGTGACACACTTTATCATTAGGTTTCTGTCTATGCCACAAGTCACAGCGGTAGGAGAGAGCCTCACCGTGCAGGTGTGTGTGTGTGTGTGTGTGTGTGCGTGCGTGCGTGCATGTGTGTGTGTGCGTGAGGGAAAACAGTCACCTGCATTTGAGGCATTTAAGCTGCAGCTGTTGCACACTTGCTTAGACTATGAACCTGGATGACTGGGAACCTTCTACAGCTGAATGATGATTGAGATTCAAGCTGATTCCCAAAGCCTACTGTTGTGCAGCACCAGGCTGAAGACCAGAGGTGACAGATCATCTGCTGCTGTGGTCCCCAGACTCTGGACCTCTCTCGTCCCGATCAGTGGACTCAGGGGTCTCCTTTAAAAAGCAGCTGAAGACTCACCTGTTCAAGCTGGCTTTGTTGTGACCTCCTGCTGATTCTTCATTACTACCCTCTCCTCATTCAGCTCTTTCTCAGGATCCTATGATTTTGTTTTTCTTGTTCTTTTTTTTTCTTCACAAAGTTTCCTTTTCTCCATTTTTATTACGACCTTTTAAAATCTTTTTTTTGTTTGTTTTGTTCTTCTGAGGCATCTTGAGAGGTGCTACTTAAACCATCATTTCTTCTTCTATCTGTGTAACTTCACCTAGATTCTCCTCGTGTCGGAGCTCTATTTACCTTCTGATCCAGTTACCTGCGTCATACTTTCACTCACCTGTTGAAGCAGGCCAGTGGCTGTTTCTCTGTTGGTGAAGCGCCCGGCTGGGAGCCGTGCAGAGTGGACCAACCTGTTCCTGGTCCCTGATAGCTCTGTGGTTGCTTTGTTCCTCCTGAAACCTGATATGACGGTTTAACCAGGAGGGCTTTACAGCAAATGAATATTCCTCTGACTCCTGGTGACAATACTGTGTGACTGCTGACTAGACTCACTTAACACAATAATAATCCGTTTTAGAGGCGGTCTTGTAATTTGTTGACAGCTGAAATTGAAGCTATGCTGAAGCATTGTTTCCTCCTATCTTAAAGTTTGTCACCGGAAAGTGTAATTTGGAGTTTTCATTCCCATGCTGATGGCATGGCACTTCCAGTTATTTTATATGCTGAGTTGAGAAAGAACAGCTGATTTAGAATTAGCGTGATTAAATGACACACTGGGATAGTTTTGTGAAAATAAATCAAATGCCATTCTTCCTAAATGGGACATAATTTGGCCAAGTCTTGATGACATTTTTCTGACATGTTTGGATTTAAAACCATAGAGCTGGTTTCAGATGCACCTCGGTGTTTCGTGGAGCGTCTGTCTCTATAGATTACACCCAACAGCTCTTAAACACATTATTCCTGTAATCCAGCCTGCTGCAAGCTTGAAGCACAACAATGTGGGTTATACATAAATTTCCAAACACGACACTGTAAATGCAAATATTTAAGCGGCATAAACCAAATTTGGTTCTAGGGTCATTGCGGTGCGAAAATTGTACCTCGTGGTTATTGTGACCAAAATTAGCATGGTTTTCAGTATTATTGCATTTGTTTTTTACCGGTTACATTTTCAAACAACTAAATGAGCCCTCTATATCAGGAAAATGTTGGCCTCAGTTTGTGTGAGCTATGCAGATTTGGGAAAATGTCATCAGGCAGTAATTGTTGTTAAATTCATAACAATGCTTAGAGAGACCAACGCTTATCTGCCCCCTGGGAGCCCAGTAATGCGTAGCATCATTTCAATTTGGAGTGTCAGCGACACAGTTTATATGTTGGCAGTGGGTGCTGCCGCTGCACTAGAGGGCGACTCGTTGCATTCTCCCTCAAAACCAACTCAGCGGCCTAGTGGTAGAGTGTCTGCGCTGGGACTGAGAAATGGAGGTTCAATTCCCAGTTGGGTCATGCCATAGACTTAAAAAATGGGACCCAATGCCTCCCTGCTTGACACTTAGCTTTATGGGGTTGGATCGGGGGGTTAAACCACCAAATGGTTCCCGAGCGCAGCCACAGCTGCAGCTCACCGCTACCCTCCATGGAGATGGGTCAAATGCGGAGATGAATTTCACCAGTGTGTGACGATGAGTTTGGGACTTTAACTTTAACCCAGACCCTCACATCATGCATTTCAGCTAAATGTTAACTTGTCTTGCGTTGACTGTAGCATTGTGGGTGATGGTCATGCAGATGTGTTGCTGCCTTTCACAGACACTTTTCCCTGCATGTGCTGCAAACAGGATAGCAGTCTTCTTCTATTGGCATTCTTCAAATATCCAACTTTCCAGCTTTAGCTTCAAGAAAGTTTTGGTTGTACGCTACAAAGTGCAAATGTGTGGCAACTTCAGCAGATGAGACGGTGGCTGGTAAGGGTCACCGCGGCCACGATAATCCACCGACATAATATATTTTTAAAAAAACAAGATGGTTATTTTTATCGTCAACAATTTTACAGGGGTTTACCGTTACACCGGTTAACGTGACGTCCCTATTCAATGTCCATCCCTAGTAAAGATCTAACTCAGGGGTGTCATTTCAAACTCTAATTCACACTGGGGCCTTAATGAAAATCTGGGACGAAGTCGAGGGCCAAACTTAATATTTTTTTGAAAAAGTGACTGTAAATTAGAACATTTTCTTTATCAACATATGTGCAATTTTGAACCTTTAAATTTGGAAACAAACTTATTTTTGCGTTAACACTGAATGTGGAATAACCAAATGACACACGAACAAGTCGATGTTAAATAAAACGCATCAGTGGTATTCATTACTTATGGTATATTCAGCATTTCTAAAATCTATTCAGGATTTATGTTTTCTTGTTGTTTATTCATTTTTCTTATTTTTTATTCTCCTTTTTTTCTCCTGTAATAAGTGTCATCGCTGCTGTGACATCTAGCTTTCCCCACTGACGAACAATAAAGGGATTTTCTATTCTACTCATCTGTTTCCACTTCCTGTTTACTGTAGGTTAAATCTTTTCTCACGGGCCAACAACAAAATAAAAATAACATTTTATTTTAATTGAAAATGCAACATCTCACCTGTTAACTTTCATGTTTTGTAGCAGAAAAAGAGCATAAAACCAACATATTTAAAGCTCAGTTTGCTCCACCTGTTTACTGTGATGCTCACCTGTTCCAGCCAGAAACCTGCATCATGAGGCTGATCTGAGCTGAGGAGGAGACTCCTGTTGTTTTGTTCATCTTCATCATAATAATGACAACATTAGACGACAACAGGTGCTCACATAGGTTTGTGCTGCTGAACATGTCTGAGCAGCTTGACCACGTTGTTGTGTGTCGGGGAGGAAAAATAAAAACTACAGCAGCCACAGAGTCATGCTGATTTGAGCGTGTCGCTGCTCACTGGAGTTATATTAGCTCTGTCTGGAAGTTAGTTGGAAAATTTTCTCTTTCAGTTTGAAAGCATTACTGAGTGGTTAAAATCTCCGTTTCTGGCCTTCAACGTCTGCAGCGCAGACACCGGCTGCAGACACTGGAAAAACACAAAAGAGGGAGCGCTTCAGCTCCGCGCTAACGCCGCAAAGCATCATGGGAGTTGTAGTCTTTGTGGTAAAATCGGCCAGCGGGTCAGTTTTGATATATTTTTAATATTTATCTCGCGGGCCACATAAAAATGCTCCGCGGCCTTGTGTCTGACACGTGTGATCTAAACTAAACATAACAAGGATTAAAATAATCTCTAGAAAAAGTAAAACTATGTTTCTGTCTGAATGAAGGGGATGCTATTGTCCTTTTTCCTCAGATCATGTGTCTGTAGCACTCATAACTACATAAAAAACTTGTGACGAGTCCATGTGATCACTATTGATGATCAACACCAAAAAACCTGAGCGGACCCGTCTAGATATGACCCAACGTTCGTCCACAACAGCCTCTCACATTCCTAGACTGGTCCCATTGTGGATCTGAAGTAAAAGATTTGTTATTATTTTATCTGAATGTTCATGAATGAAGTTTACGCTGCTGTCCTGCAGAAGGACTATAAATTCACCTTGCCTTCTGCTCTGGAATCACAGTCACAGACCTGCAAAGATGCTGTGACATTCCCAAACCACATTCCATTCCACCATAAACAATCCTGGCATTGACACAAGCACTGATTAGCATGTAGTCTGGGTATTCCCACAAAGGCCCGACAGAGGATAATGAGATCAGATCTGCAACACTAAGATCTCATTCAGGATTTTGTTGGCAGCAAGTGGTGTGAAACTACTCCAGAAGACTCGAAGCAAGCCGTGTTGCTAAAAGTTCCTCTTGCTGTTTAGCCAGAAAGAGAAGAAATTCAATCGAGTGTTTTCACGGGGCACTCCTGGAAGCTGTCAGAGCTACATGGAGCATTCTTCCAGAGGTATATTAAGCCTCATTTGGTCCTACAGCTGTGATGCAGCCTCTCTTGATGTGAAGTTGTTTTCTAAATCTATTTTTTTCCAGATGAGCGGCTTCGACTTTTACAGCAATTTGCCTCAGATATGTAAGAAAAAGTAAATTGCCTGGCAGCCACACATTATCAGAACGTAGCATAAATGCTAACAAAGATATCATTTATAATAAAGACCCGTTTAGTAAAAGCTAAAGCTCCATAATAACAACTCTGTTAGACTGACTTCCCACAACTTCTCATGTCACTGATGCCATGATTCTGCTATGTTAATTACATGCGCATAGTGGTCACATGTGGACATTGTAGCTGCTCCAACTACAGATTCCTATTGTCCTTTTGAACAGAAATATTTATATTCATGTATGGCGATATGGTCTAAAACCAATATCACGAGGATTTCACCTCGATAACGATACATGGACGATAACTACAGATATGCACCGAAGCAAAAGTTGTCCACTAGATGGGGCTGTCACACATATCACCTTGAGTCACATTTTTACGTGACTCAAGGTGGTACAGCCTCTTAAAGTGGCATGAACGTTGCCAACCTGCACACATCTTCTCTTTTTATATTATCAGATTTATTGACACTGGAAAAATGTTCTTGATAAGAGTCAGAAATTTCAATAATGATGCATTTTCATTTATTGCCCAGCCCTAAATTAATGTTAGAAATGACCAGGAGCCACCTCAGAAGGGCAGAAGAGCCATATGTGGCTCCAGAGCCGCAGATTTCAGAACCATCTCTATGCAGTTTCATTACAGCTTCCTGAAACCTGACCAATTTAGATGAAGAATCATAAAAATTGCTGAAAAATGTATTAAAATTGTTCTGAGAAGACTTTTCTCTAATTCCTCTCTTGCAGACAGATTTTTTAGTAAACAATTAGGAATTTATTTCTGGTTTTCAAGGAAAATGACTCTAAAGTTGTTTAGTGTGATGATAAAGAGCTTCACAGGATTCAAGAGATCTGAAATTAGCTTTTGTCCTTCTTCCTGTTTGACATGAATTAAAGTATTGTGTTCCTTCTTCAATACCAAACAGCGTCAGCGTTTCAGCTTTCAGCCATGACGGGATGACTTCACTGCTATCCATAATTAATACTGGTGTGTGTGTGTGTGTGTGTGTGTGTGTGTGTGTGTGTGTGTGTGTGTGTGTGTGTGTGTGTGTGTGTGTGAGAGAGAGAGAGAGAGAGAGAGCGCGTGCACAGCTAGAATGTCCAGAGCCCAGGCCAAGGAGCTGACCTTTGTAACATAAACCTTGTTGTCCACTTTCTAGCAGATAGATGTGAAGAAACATCACACATGTTTAGGGCTGCCACAAACGATTATTTTAATAGTCGATTATAGGGTTGTCACGGTGTGAAAATTTAACCTCACGGTCATTGTGACCAAAATTATCATGGTTTTCGGTATTAAAGCGCTAACGCTAACTTGCCTTGCGTTGACTGTAGAGTTGTGGGTGATGGTCACGCAGATGAGTCATGAGATTAAAAGCGTTGCTGCCTTTCACAGACACTTTTTCTGCGTTTGCTGCAAACAGGATAGCCATCTTCTATCAAATGTCCCTCGGCATTCTTCATATGTCCATACTTCTGACTTTGTCTTCTTTGAGGGATAATAAATGTCCTGAGAGCTGCCGTCTCCTCCTTTGGCCATTATTTCAGCTTTAGCTTCAAGAAAGTTTTGGTTGTAAACAACAAAGTGCGCGTGTGCCGCCGGCAACTTCAGCAGATGATACGGTGGCTGGTAAGGGTCACCGCACCTACACCGCAGCCACGGTAATCCACCGAGATGATATATATTTTTAAAAACAAGACGGTTATGATTATTGTCAACTTTTTTTCCCGGGGTTTACCGCTACACCGGTTACAGTGACAACCCTAGGATTAATCGTGTCATTCTTAAAAGTTTAACTTGTTGCACCAGGATGCTCTAATATTCTCATCATTATCCTCAAGTGTAAGGTGTGGTCAGCTATGGGCCACCTAATAATAAAGACAAGATGATAGCTTATCAAACAACTTTTCATTAACTTTGAAACCTGTTGATACAAATGCAACAACCACATGGAGGTCGGCACCTAAAACAAAAAAAACTTGTGTTCACAAGAGGCATGGTGGCAAGGTTGAAGCGCTTCATCTTCCAATCTTAACTCAGGAAATAGCAGGACACACCAAGGTACGCCTCTGTAGCACGGCTGGTCCACACGTCAGCAATCAGGGACCATCAGCAGCTCTGAGGGTCTGCTTTAGCGTAAAGATAAAAGATATTAAAGTTAGTTTATTTACCAGATGAATGTCTGTTATATCAAATGAAGTATGTTAAGATTTAACACGAAGAAAGTGTTTTATGTTTTAAAAATATTAGTTTCTTGATTGCTCAGTCAGCGACCTTTTTATTTTATCATAAAATGCATTTTATTCTAATATTGTGTGTTAGTCAGGAGGACCTCAGTCATGACTCTGATTATTGCACACAGGTACACCTTGTGTCTCTGTCTCGTAGAATCAGATGCACTTTATCAGACTGTCTTTAAAAAACAACTCTAGATAAAGACATGTTCTGCAGCAGAGGGAACACGATACCTCTTCATCATAGACAGCCTGTTTAAAACAGGCCAACATTATAAACGTCTGCATCTGCAGCCTTAGTGTTGGTTACTGTATAGTTCACTTCAGTCCAGCATATGCGCTGCATTTACAGTTTTCAATAATAAGGATGATAACATATTTGTGTAGGTACTGGGTAGTGCTCCTGCCTGGCTGGTAGCTGTGCTGTAAAGCCCCAGGGCTCCTGATCAAACCTCCAAATCTAATTTGAGTTGTGGGACACGTGTGTGTTCATAGAAGACCTACTTTCTAGTACCCCCAGTCCACTAATTAGGTTGATGGTTAAGACTTTTGTCAGGTTGTGTTAGGGTCAAGCTCAGCTGCCATGTTGTAGCAGGACTTCTGTCAGTCGTTTATCTGTTCAAACCAAACATCTTGTCTAAATAAGAACGTTGTTGTAAAGTGCTTGTTTTACTGTCAGTTTGCCCTAAAAGTTAAAGGAGGGGGACCACCTTTTGTTTGGTGGGTGACCAAGCAAAGCGCTGGGGGAAACCCTGTGCGATGATGAACATGTGGTCAATGTGTAACCTAGTAGGTGGTCTCCAGGGTGAGACTCTTTTTCACACATGCAATAGAAATTTTGTGGAGTGCGACTTATGATCTTGCTTAAACTGGTGGTGTGCTTAACATTTCACGTCTTTACCCTTGAAATAACACGCACCTAATGACCTAGGCATGGTCCAGTTTCAGGTTTTCAAGGAAAAACACTTTTTTTAAAAGCCTTAGTTGATTTCAAAGTTCCTGTTATACTTTCACTGTATTTTAAATGTCTTCATGAGTTGATGGAGACTGCATGAAGCCCAGGGGCGTCATGGTGTCCTGCTGCTCTAATTAAGGCCCTGTCCACACGTAGCCGGGGATCTGCCAAAACGTAGATATTTTTCTACGTTTCGGCCTGTCATCCACATGAAAACGGAGTTTTTTCACACGAAAACGGATCTTTTTAAAAACTCCGGCCAAAGTGAAGATCTGCGTTTTCTCCGTTTTGGGTGTCTGCGTGTGGACAGACAAAACCGGAGTTTTAAGGTCCGCAACGTCACTTTCCGTGACAAAAAAATGCTGACATCACGTGTGCGACCTGTGTTTGCACTAGCCGACAGCATGGATGCCCTCAGAGCTGCGCTCGCTTTATCAATCGTCCAAGCTCTTTTTGCTTGTTTGTTTTTGCAAGCGGAATTACTGCTCCTTACGGAACACCACAGACGAAGGACGAGGTTAAGAACGGGGGAAGTACTGCCGCCTACAGGTCTGGCATGTCCTTAACAACGTATTTATCCGGGTACGTGTGGACAGTTTATTTTTAAAATGAGGTGGTGTGGATGCAAGTTTTTGGAGGGGCGGATATTCGTTTAAAAAAAAACCCGGCTACGTGTGGACTAGGCCTAATTCTGTTTCAGGGTTTCTCCCAGCGCTTTATAAGCCTGGCGGCCCTCCAGGCTAAGCGTCATGCCTCGCCCCCCTCCCCGACCCTACCGTGTCCACTGACACCAACGGCGCAGTGAAACTAGAGCCCTCCATCAGCTGATACTGTTGAGAAACAGCAGCGGAACGTGTGCAACCACCCCGCCCCCGCTCTCACGGAGGAGCGCTGCGGGACGGAGCGCACGACCCTCCACCCCGACGGCCGAATCCGCCAGGCTTAACTCATTATCTGGGGGAAACCCTGTTGTTTCAAAAGTGAATCTAATCAGGATAAAATGACGCAATACAAGATGGAGAATTGTTCTAAGTGACACTATTAAAGTTCATCTGTCGTGATTAATCAGTGTTCAGCTTAGGTAAACCCATATTTTCTTTTTCTAACTTGAATGCTACGGATTGGTAAAGAAACCGTGATATCAGCAGGAAGTCGAGCTGGTTGCTAAGTAACAGCCAACAGAAGATAATGGACACTATAGGCCACTCTGTAATGTTAGAATATTTGTTTTGGAATTCCATTCAGGGACAAAGGGATGCAGTCAAAGACGTGTCCTATAAATAAAATTAAAATGTATATGACTGAAGACAAAAACAGGAGGGACGCTACCTACCACCAATATGAGAGTCATCCGCCTGCCTGCACCTTTTGATAATCAGAAGAGTAACCTTTACTTCACACTGGAAGCATCAGCTGAGCGGAACGGCAGCAGAACAGTTTACTTGCGACGTTTGCATTGGTCCAGTGCACACAGAGGATCTCGGCCATGGAGCTGCTTCTCTGCCATCCTCCTCCTCTCTTTACTCGCGAGATCACAAAATCCCTCGAGTTTATGCCATCTGCTTTTAAACCAAAAAGAAGGAAATCTTATTTGATATCGATATTTGATATGAAGAATCCATGTGGACAGCATCCTTAACCGCCACTGTCCACCAGCGGGTTAGGAGGTTGCCGTCACGACAGGCACCAACACCCTGCGTCCACAGCTCTGGTCGGCCACCTCAACTATGGAGGCACGGAACAAGGCCCATTCGGACTCAATGACCCCACCTTCCCCGTAACATTTTGGAAGTTCTGTTGGAGGTGGGAGTTAAAAGCTCCTGCTGACAGGAGACTCTGCCAGACGTTCCCAGCAGACCCTCACAATATGTTTGGGCCTCCCCACATGCTGGCGGAGGGAGGCTACCCTCTCATTCACCGGAGTGATCCCCAACGTACAGCCACCAAGATGGGGGGCAACTAGTATGCCCTCCCCTGCTCGGCGCCTCTCATTGGGAGCAACTCCAGAGTGGTAGAAAGTCCTACACTCTCAAGGAAACTCTGCCAGAGACAGAGCCATGCGTTGAGGTGAGTCCGACTATATCTAGTCGGAACCTCTCAACCTCACACACCAACTCAGGCTCCTTCCCCACCAGAGAGGTGACATTCCACATATATAAATCACACACAAATTATTTAAATTATTGAAGGCATATTTACATTCTATAAAGGTTTTCAGGTGAGGTGGTGCTTACTCCTCACCCCTGCCACGTGGACCTCAAGGGATAAACCATCAATCCTGCTCAACGGTCAACTGTCCAGGCGGGGTCACCCAGTAGGACAGTGGGAGGGTTAACAATGAAATGCAAAGTGCTTATTGGCCAAATGTGTCCACAAATGGTGTAGATGTGTGACGTTGTTAGTGACCTTGTCCGACCCACTATAGATGCATCATTATATGTAAGAAGGATTTCACCCTTATCTAAGTACTGTGTTGTGATAATTTTATCAGCATCAAGAAGATCACTGTTCTAGGTCAGTCCCCAGACACAATGCCAGGCAGAACATAAACTTATGCTGATTATATTCTTTAACCTTTCCTGCAACGGCTGAGCAGACTACCTTCAAGGTTTGGAATTGAGATGCTTTCTTCAGGTCAGGGACAAGATCATGGCGAAGCTCTCGATTTACCAGTCAATCTACGTTCTTACCCTTATCTATGGTCACAGGCTTTGGATAGTGACTGAAAGAATGAGATTGTGCATACAAGCGGCTGAAATGAGTTTTCTCCGCTGGGTGGCTGGGCTCTCCCTTAGAAATAGGGTGAGAAGCTCAGTCATTCTTGAGGGGCTCGGGGTAGATCCACTACTCCTCCACTAGTTGAGGTGGCTCGGGCATCTGGTCTCCTGGATGCCTCCCTGGTGAGGTTTTCTGGGCACCTCCAACCGGTAGAAGACCCAAGGGAAGACACAGGACACGCTGAAGGGACCAAGTGGCTGGGGTGAGGGAAATCTGGGCCTCTCTGCTTAGGCTGCTGACCCCGTGACCTGACTGCAGATATGTGGAGTAAACAACAGAGCGATATATCTGGACCAGAGTTATGTAGTCACACCACACAGATTATTTAATCATATTTGCCACCCAAAGGCTGCTATCTGAAGCTTCATTGTTGTTAATTTATTTGATCATTTGTTTATGTCTTATAAAAATGTTTTTAAAATGTTATTGTTTTATTATCTGCCAGATAAAACCAGACCTATTTCACTCTTCAGTGGCAGATTATATCTGGTGAAAGTGCCTGACAAAGATTTACTGGTGATGACTCAAACTCCTTAAACCCAAACCAGGTCTGTATAACCAACGTTTTCCAATTGTCTCCACAAGCACTTCCTCATCCACGCTGCAGTCGCAGCTGCTGTTTTCATCCAAAGCTGGTGCTGTTTGACAAAATGTATGCGTAATCCCGGTTGGCCGCTAGAGTCAAAATCTGTACCAGTGGCAAAATTTAGATCATATCAGCCGTATACCAGTTATACCGTGCATTACTAGTGGAAAATCTGGATGGAATCATGGAAATTGTGTTGTAAGGTTACATTTTTGGGGTTGTCATACCTGTGCTGCAGCAGCCTGCTCTGTGTGATGTGACGTATTTAGGCCTGGCTCAGGTCTGCCCACACTAATGATGTCTGAGATAGACAGTGTGGTGTCCACCATTCCTTCATGTAGCTATAACACCACATCATACACAAAATGTATATACCATTTATACCAGTAAACATCAGCTATTGGCCATAAGAGCAGCAGCATTAAAATCGGCTAAAACATTCACATCCGTGCATCCCTACTGGTAATAATAACGTTAGGATCAGCAGTTATCAAAAATCACCAAGTTAGTAAAGTCTAGATTACAGAACAAACAGAAATGATCAACTAAACGTATCGTTACATTCCCTTATTAAACATATTACAGCTTTCTGGCTTTTACAGTGTGTCACGTGTAAAAGGGTCCAGACAGAAACAGCCTTTAAACCTGCTCATGTTTCTGTGATCCATCAGCTGTCTCCCTCCACTACCCTCAGCTGTGCACCTCCAAAGAGTACAGGATTTTTCCACTCCGTTTTGCCGAAGTCTCTTTGTGTGTGTGGGAATTCTGCAGAACATTTTTGCACGTTTCACCTATGCTATGATGTACAGCTGTCAAAGTGACACATCACTCCTAGTTTGTCCCCACATTTGTACATTTTGCCCTGAGACTTACTTTAACTTCAGCTCATGACTTGAAGCGTTGTGGTCCTGGCTGAAAGATGAGATCTCTGTTTTGTATAATGCTGGGTGTATTTCAGTGTAAAGTACACAGACTATTCCTCAAATGAGGAATTCTGTTAGCAGAATCGTTCCAGTGCCCTCAGTAACCAACAACAGAACTCGTGCACGTTTTTCTTAGTGCAGGAGAGCACTGTCTGAATGGAGGAGAAAACAACATGGCAGCAGTTGATAGTAAACAGGACCTTTCCACCAGTGACTACACTCATGTTGGCCGGTAAACAGCTGGTCAGCACGAATCAGTCGGATTGTTTGTTTTTCTCAGGTATGATCAAAACAGTCATTTGTCACTGTTTTATAAATAATGGGCTCGACACACGGGAGGCGACAAACGACCGCGATCAGCAAAATTCGTTGCTCACGCTTTTATTACCTGACACACGGGACGTGACCCGCGGCAGCAGCCAGCGGCAAAGCCGTCGACGTGTTCTGTTCCATGGCGAAATCGAATCTTCCGTTGTACTGATTGGCTGTGTCAGGTTGGAAGGAATTAAGGTTATTTAAGCGGTTGAGAGTAAAAAAAGCAGTCGATATGATGTTTCACAAGGTGTTGCTAGAGTTTTGTGAAATCTTACTTCTGATTTTACTATATAAAAAACTCACCTGATGTGTTAATTATGGCACCAACAATTTCCCATGCCGTGGCCTTTTTGTGAATATCTCTATATACTTTGGTAAAAATATTGTACAGTTCTGGGAAATCCGTCACAGCAAGTATCAACTTCTTCTCCATGTTTGCTCGGAGATGTACGGAGCATCCTGTCCGCTCATTGGTCAGTGAATGAAACCTCCATTGATTGGTCCTCGTCTGAACGACAGCGATGAAAAGTTGAAAATATTTCAACTTTCTGGGATCGGGCTGCTGGGTCGCCTGTACACGACACGTGCACGAGCGCTACATTTCACACTCACATTTTTCGCATTTCGCTTAGGAGGGAGACCCGCGATTATCGCTTTGTCGTGCATGTCTCGTTGAAAATGAATGGAGAGGCGATGTCGCCTCCCGTGTGTCGAGCCCATAATGCTGCTTAATGATCCATCTTTAAACTCGTCTCATCTCAACTGTGACATAAAACAGTGGAAGTCTCATTTAGTTCATTTTAACAACAGATAAATGGAGAATAACAAAGGTATTGTTCGTGTAGGAAGATGATTTAAAATAACTGATTACATACAAAGGGAGGTTTAGTCAGAGGAAATCTAATAGTGTAGATAAATGCTCATGTTTGGATCCACATCGTCTCACATTCTTTCATCTTTCCTGATAATCCTAAATATTCTCACCTGGTGGAAGGCTGTCGGTGCTTTGTCTGATTCTAGCCTGTTGGTTATCTAGATGGTGTTTATTATCCAGCTGTGTTCAAGTGTTGACATCATCAGCTTCAGGATAAGATTCAAGGTCAGCTGCTTCTTCCTGGTCTTTGTTGATTTAGTTTTTATTGGAAAAAATCAACAAAGCAACGTTCAGTTTTCCCTGCTTCTTTCTTCAGTCCGTTCAAACAAATCTAAACTCCAACCAAGACGTTCTGACTACAGTTTTGTGTTTGAATAAAGCAACTTTTACTGGGAAATGAACTCAGTTTAATGGAATATGTCTCAGATTCATCTTAAGGGTAAACGCAGCCTGACTAATACTTAGGTTGGCCTCCGTGGGGATTTAAAACCCCTAACATGTGAAATCATTGTTCTGCAGTGAGTCAGCAAAACTGGCTTTTTGTCTGTAAATGAAAGGGCTGCCTGAATTGTCTGTCAGCTAACTGACTAGAAAGCCCGTTTTTCTCAGTGACCAACCTCCTTTTTTTCAACACACAAACGCACCGGGTCTTGCTGAAATGAGATTTTTATCTGTGTGAAATGAAAATTCTCTCTAGATATACCTCTCTTGATAAGATCAGACTTACGTGGATGGATGGATGGATGGATGGATGGATAAAAACACATGAATAGGATGTAGTAAATGCATATACGTTTTGTCACAACAAGATTTGTGGAAATCTAAACTGAAGTAAAACGTTACCTGTTTACAAAACATCTGAAATTTAAGAAACTTCTGTTTGAAACTTTGACTGCCCTCGTGACTTAACCCGGATAAGCAGATGATGGTGATGGACAGAACATTAAAGGGGAAACGAATTCATGAAATACACTCATTCAATGCGAAACCAGATATTTCAGTCTTTGTTATAATTGTGATTATTATGGCTTGCAGCTGATGAAAAGCCCACGTTCAACATGTCAGACAATTATAATATTGTAAAAATGTTCAATAATCTAGTCTCAAAGTGTCTCAATCTAATCAGGTAATGAACCTAGAACACCGGCGAAGGATTCCTGAGCTTTTAAATCAGGGGTGACCAGCCTGATAGAACTATATAATGCCACTTTCACATCTGCTCAGGTCCGGTCCGGGTGGCGTCATTCTGGGACCTGAACTGGTAGGTTTTGTTCACACGCACTTCCCAGGAACGCGGAAATGTCTGAACAAGTGGGTGTGGCAAAAAACACACACTGAGAAGTCCGTGATGGTTCCTTTAGTAAGCAAAGGTGGCCATGAGCAGTGTTGCTCTTGGAAACACTGACTCTGATCTTGCATCCAGACTGCTGTGTCTGTTCTTGCAGGAGGCAGCTCAAACATAGGCAGCATTGTCTGTGTGTGTGTGTGTGTTTGTGTGTGCACGCATGCGTGCGCGTGCGTGCACGACTCGGAGAGAGACAGAGACTGGTTCAGTCAGGGACGATGTTTACTCCACAGTAACCAGAATGACACTGAGTGCGTTTACATGCAGCCAGTAACCCTTTTAAAAGCCAAATATTCACAATAACCCGGTTCCGCAGGTTCATGTAAACACCGCCAAAAACCCGGCTATGCTCATAACCGGGTTTTTAAAAACCCGGTTACTACACCTGGGGTAACCCTTTTCTAACCCGAATGTTTGGTCGTGTAAACGCATATCGGGATATCCCCATCAAAGCGTGTGTTCTGCACACGCTCTGTTCGCAAGGAATCTTGGTCTTTTGAGTAGCAAGACGTATGCGCCAGAACACCGGAAGTAAACAACAAGTTGGGAGCAACATGGCGAGTCGCGGTAAGAGCTGCTGGTGGGTCAATACCAGCACTAAAGCGCAAACAAACGCGGTCGCTATCTCTTCCAAACTGGGAAACATGTTGTTGTTTTCACGGATACCGGAACAAGAAGAACCGGAAATGACGCATATTGCGTCTTGACGTAGTCTATACGTCCTGACGCTACCCCAACGTCCGCATTTAAATTGGGTTATGAAAGTTAGGGGTAACTCTTTCTATTTATGCTTGTAAACGGGTTATTCTGATAAACTCAGAAACCCGAATACCGACCTTGACCCGATCATAACCCGGATATTGGCTGCATGTAAACGTAGTCAATGAATCGCTCCTCTCTGGAACCCCCTGCTGGCTGATTCTCTTGACCAGTCAGAGGCTCCTCCTAATGGTAGGCATGAATTTGAGCTGGCTAATCAGTCGGCAGAGGGTGCATTGGGTCAGTTAAGCCCAAAGCAGACTGCCTTACCCAGATGTGAAATATACTATACTTGTTCAGGTCTGAGGTGGCCCAGATGTGAAGGTGACACAAGGTGCCCATCTTTTCTAATCATGCAATCCACTACTCAGCACTGATATGCAGGAGGGGCTTGGAGTAGAGCTGCTGCTCCTCTAGCCTGGCGAGGTGAGAAGAGTTTTATGCATCTTTTGTGATGTCACAAATAAAACTGCTTGTTTTAGACACTTAACTTTAGTCGTCAATGGCAGTAAATGAGTTGTCATTTTAAAGTGATTGTCAACCCTGTCTCGGAGTCTTAGTCCACCCACATTTCAATTTTGAAAAATGCACCACTAGTAGGTGCTGCTGAGAAGGCAGAGATGCGGTAGTGATGAAGACGGATGGCTAACGAGGCGTCGGTTCCAGGTATCGGTTAACTTTTACCGATACCGATACTGGTATTGGCATTGGTATTGGTATCGATACCGGTGCATCCCTAGTGTCTCACGTCACATGATTAGGAAACAGAAAATCCATAATTTAGGAGATCGTTTTGGGACACTGCTGTGGGAAAAAAAACAGGTGCTAACCGTAAAAGCGTCCATTGCTCACATTTCGACAACGGATTGTTAAAGAACGGATAAAGCTAGAAATGCTCTGATTCTCCCTGAGGTAAGAAGTGAGTCTACTCTTTCTTTTGGTAGTTTTGGTGCTTACATGGTCATAGAGCAAGCACGGCATTCTGTGACTCTTCAAAAAAGTCTGGGGCTTTCTGGTCAGATTTTTTTCTAAAACCAAACACTGAAAATGGAAGGATGTTTTTTTCATTCATGTTTTAAGTGTTTATAAAGGCAGTAGAGAGCCACATGGCAGCACAAAAGATGCAAAAGGGGAGTTTTGCATAAATGTTGCCTTTATATTTCATATATGGTCAGCGATATGTGGTTGATGCAACCTTCTGGGTTCCTTATATAGCAAACTTTTTTACTGATTGGCTTAATGAACTGACCTGTATTGGAATGTTTACTGTGTGAAGTGCCTTGAGACGACTCTTGTCATGATTTGGCGCTATATAAATAAACTTGAATTGAATTGCTCAAAATAATGTTGGCAATTTTTTCTTGCCTGTGAAAAAAGTAATGAAATGCTAATTTCATGATGTAATTGCATCCAATACACAGCAGATTACGCTCACCAGGGTCACATGATGCAGCTGTATTGAAAGTGTGGAGGTAAATGGAAGTTTCAGAGGTATTTTGGCTAACTCCAACCAGAAAAAGAAGTTGGTCATGAAATCAGACTCACAGTACTCTGATGAGTTCTAAAATGTTGCACAAAGTTCTTTTTTCAAACGTTTTTGATGAATATGATCTGAAAGCATCTATCCTGTCTTTAATGTAGGGTGAGTGAAGTTTAGTGGTGAGAAGTACTTTCAGAGGCAGTCTTTACTAATTGCAATCTTGATGCCTATGGAAACGCTGAAATTCAGTAAGGCTGTCAAAAATAATGGAAACAGCGTGTGAGAGTGAATGCTGTTGCTAGGTTCTTTAGAAACTGCAGCAGTGGTGTCCACGCTGATGTCACCGACTAATTTGCACATGAATAACTTTGAAGTTTTGCCTTTAGAATGTGGGAGAGGGGCAACAATGGCCACTTGTTTGGTTTTCAGTGGCACTGGAGGTAAAACTTTTCCAGAAATCGTTCTTCCTATAACAGTAGCTGACCTCACTGTGTGTGTGTGTGTGTGTGTGTGTGTGTGTGTGTGTGTGTGTGTGTGTGTGTGTGTGCGTTAGGGTTGTCACGGTGTGAAAATTTAACCTCACGGTTATTGTGATCAAAATTATCATGGTTTTCGGTATTATCGCAGTATTTTTTTTTAACTTGCTACATTTTCACACAATTAAATGAACACTGTATGTCAGGAAATATTGTCCTCAGTTTGTGTCTAAATTTTGCCTAAAATGTGTTATTTTGTAATTATGTTGTTTATTTGTTTACATTTTTTCCCTTAAGTCTTTAAAATACCAATATTTGCCCATAACTTCTTATTTTTTGTCCGTTTGATGTCATTTTAAAAATATTAGATCAGATGATACTCAGTACTCAAGTAGCCTTCTAATCAGATACTTTTTTTTACCCTTACTTCAGTAATAAACCGTATATCAGGAAAATATTGTCCTCGGTTTGTGTTCTTCCAGTGAGCTTTGCAGATGTGGGAAAATGTCATCAGGCAGTAATCATTGTTAAATTCATAATTATTCTCGGGAGAGAGACCAACTCTTATCTGCCCCTGGGAGCCCCGTAATGCATAGCGTCATTTCAACATGGGGGTGTCCGCAACGTTGTTCATTCAACAAAATATGATTATATGAAGTTTTGAAGTAATTTATGTCAGGGAAGATAGACTTTATTCAGAGAGTAGAAGATAAGAAGTCCTGCATCTTGCAGCCTTGAGGACTCATGACGTACGCAGGATTTGTTAAGAATATTCATCTCGACATATCGGCACCACAGTGTCAGATTGACTTGTGTGAAGGAGTAAGTTAAAAGTTAACTAACTTCTGGCCATTTTCATGAAATTCTTGGAGTTTTGGTATGCTACACCAGTAATCGGAAGGTTGCAGGTTTGATCCCGGGTCCGACCACAGAATGAATGCTGCTGTTGTGTCCATGGTAGGGATGCACGCTTACCAAAATGTCTTTAGCCTGCTACTGACGCACCTTAACAGATAACCGGAACACCACCCCCCCCCCCCCCCCCCCCCAACACACACACACACAAACATTTGCCCCCGCTCTATAAATAACGCTTTTTCCATCTACTCTTTTTAATATAATTCTGACGCACAACTAAAGTCCCACAGTTGTTACATTTATAAACAAAAAGTAAAGAGAGAGTAGGATGACAGCTGCAATGTCCGTCAGACTTAGAACTTGTTGTGCAGTGGACCGTCTGGCATCAAATACACAGCGCTGCTTGCGACTGCATGCTTATAAGCGCATTCTGGAGGCCACGGTAAAAAAATAACCCAAAAAACATATTTCTTACATTGAACTTAATAATTACACAGACATTTCTTTATTTTACTAGACAAATTAAGAGTCAGACACAAGGAGCGTCGCGGCACACTGACCCTTTGCTTGTCTCGGTTCAGTTTGCTGCGCCATGTTCTGCCAGGCTCAGAGCTTTGATGTGAAGCTTATTGTGTTCCAAGAATTAAAAAAATAATAAACTGCTCTAATGCTGCCTATTTGTTAACCGCTTCGTATTTGACCACATTTGTTTGGTCATGTGACAAGCTCATTTCTTCTTCTGCAGTTGCTCAGTAAACATTTTTTGATAGTGGCGCTCTTGCGCCCTCTGATGGCAAAGCATATATTGCACCCAGCGCAGCAGAAGGACTTGAAGCAGTTAACCGAGAAAAACTAGTTTACCCGGTTAAAACATTAACACAATTAACAGGTTAACCAGTTAACTACGTACATCCCTAGTCCTTGGGCAAGACACTTCACGCTCCTGGCTGGCTGGTGGTGGACGGAGGGACTGGTGGGGCCAGTATTTAGCAGCCTTGCCTCTTGTCAGTGCGCCCCAGGGCAGCTGTAGCTACATTGTAGCTCATCATCACCAGTGTGTGAAAGGGTGGATGACTGATAGTGTTGTGAAGCGCCTTGGGGATTTGCAAGAAGGCGCTATACAAATACAGACTATTTACATTTAATGCTACATTTGTCCACCCAAGCTGCCATTTTTCAACAAGAAGAAGGTAAACGTGGCTTTAAATTCTAGAACACTTTGATATCTGAGGTCCCGTGCTTGTGGGTTCTGGCCCGAGATTGTTCGTGACTTTTAATCTCCTGAAGAAAGTAAGAACATCTGCCCTTTTATGAGGTCGGCTATTTCCAGTGTTTTCTGCTGCATCAGGTGTTGGGAAGGAGCTTTGTCTGCACACACACACACGCACGCACGCACACACACACACACACACACACACACACACACACACACACACACACACACACTTCCTTTTAACTACTTCACACACTTCACTCCCTGCATGCACAATAGCCAAGGACGTGGATTTCCATGCCCACAGCATATGTGGGCAACTGCTGACACACGGAAAGCTGGAGTTGATGTCAGCTGTGTGTGTGTGAGAGTGTGTGTGTGTGTGTGTGAGAGTGAGAATCTGCAGAGCAGACGTTTACAGTAGCTCAGGACATAAGATAAATGTCAACATGTGCCTGTGGCTGTGTGTCCTCTCAGACGACCCCCTCCTCCACACACACAATATCAGGTCATATCTACTCATTCTTAGCTGTCAGTAATAAAGCAACCTCATCTGTCTGGATCTTTCAGGCTTCTAAAATGACAATGACCTGGACTTGTTTAGAGCCAGAGGACTCAAAACAGCTTTACCCTACAACCGTTCAGCCATTCACACACAGATGATGATGAGCTACAACCTTTGTTTTTCTCTCAAAGCTGCCCCTGTGCCCTTCGCTGCTTCCTCTGCCTCATGCTCAGTAGTGGCACTCAGGGTTTGCCGTGGCGCCACAGGAAAAGCCCAAACAATCATGGCCGGCAATAGAGCTTGAAGGTTTGGGAGCATTTTATAAAAAATCCCTTGCTAAATCTGCCTGGTAGAAGCTGCCTTCCATGGCAGAATGACCGTGATTCTGATAGAAAATAGACTGTGAAATTCTAGGATTAGAAAAGCCTGACAGATCTACATCACACTGTCACTTAACACTCATGGACTCACCATCTTGACTCACGATAGAAAAGGCTGTTGTTGGTTTAGCATCCAGGAAACGGCAGAGAATGTCTCTGTTAGTAGAAGCTAACCATTAGATTTAGCTACTCCACCACACAGCAAAACTCCTCCAGGCTTGTGTTTTTTGTGGAGATAAAACATCAGTGTTGCAGAGCAGTCAGCAGTAGTCGTGTTGCTGTTAAACAATCAGAGGAGAGATGTCCAGATATCTGGAAATAAAAGTCCAAATCCTGCCGTGTTGAGCTCTCCTCTGATTTGGAATTCTGTTAGTTCCTGGAAGTGCATCTGAGCCTTACCCCAGGTGTCCACGATCCATTGGCATAACTTTCCAAAACTCGCCGTCGGAAACTCTGTTTGGTCTTCTTTACCTGCCGGAGGTCATCTTCTTGCTTCCTTTACTTCCGTACCATTGATTCATTAATGTTGAATTCTCTCGCTGCTGCTCTATTCCCATGTTCTACTGCGTGACTGATAGCCTTGAGTTTAAAACCTGCTTCACAAGCATGTCTCTTAAAAAGTGACATTTTGGTCTCCTTATTCACATCCCATAATATTACCAGAATGTTGAAGCACAGTACGTATCTCCGCGAGACTCCTGCCTATGGTAGCCGTAGTGCTCTACCATCAAGTGGTGCCTCTCCTAAGCTTAGCAAAGTTGTACTAAATTCTTTTTACTGATTTTTGAGCGCTGTGTACCACATAAAATGAGTCAGTAAAGAGAAACAGAATCAATACATAAGGCGCACCGGATTATAAGGCGCACAGTCGATTTTTGGGAAAACTAAAGGATTTTAGGTGTGCCTTGTAGGAAAATACGGTACATTGAACTAAATAATTACACTGACATTTCTTTATTTCACTAGACAAATTAGGAGTCAGATGCAAGCAAGATATGATGGACTGACCTTTTGCTGGTCTCGGTTCAGTTTTCTGCGCCATGTTCTGCCAGGCTCAGAGCACATTTGTTTGGTCATGTGACAAACTCACTCTTCTTCTGTGGTTGCCCAGTAAACATTTTTGATAGTGGTGCTCTTGCGCTCTCTTGTGGCACAAAAATACATTACACCCCAGCGCAGCAGAAGAACTAGAAGCAGTTAACCGGGCAAAATTATTTTACCCGGTTACAACATTAACGGCAATTGACCGGTTAACCGTTTAACTATGTTCATCCCTAGTGGCAGCCTTCGTTACATGAATGGTGAGTGTCCAGAGAGAAGCCTGCTTATTAGGGATGTGTATTGGTGAAACTATGGCGATATGATACGTATCACGATACGGGGAGACCATACGATATATTGCGATACATTCAGCCAGACGATATCAGTGATCTTTTTTAGACTGAATTTATTGTAGGAAAATTCTCTAAACAGCCTGATACGTATTATGTTTAACATGAGGTATCTGAACCATAATAGAGGGACTCACGTTTCAATGATGGAAACAAAACCCACTGCTCACTGCTGCCAACTAGCGGTCGGCGTTTGAATTGCATCAATAGAAAATACACAAATGTTTGCATGTAAATTCTTCCAAAAATTTGATACACAGCTTTTGAATATTGATATAATATTGCAGGAAAAAGTCTCACAATATATTGCCGCATTGATATTTTCTTACACCCCTACTGCTTATTGTTACTACCTTCATTACTGTGCTAATTTTTGATGCTGTTGTTTCAGTAGAAACAGGGCTAGCCTGAACTTGATGCTAGCGTATATCGTGTGCGATGGCGTTTCGAGTGAAATGCACACGAGAGCCTAGAGGACTGAGTCTGCCCAGGAAGTCTGCCTCAGATGGAGAACCAGCTGCTTGAGTGTGGCCTGTTAGGATCCTGGTCCTCCCCCGCTTTCTCCTTCTGCACTTCCCCTCCCACTCTCTCTCCATCTCTTCCTGACGTCATTCTGGGATTACAGAGCAGTCTGCAACACAAATCGGTTTGTGTGAGCTCCTTGTTTTTTTGGGTCATTCCTTCTTTGTTGCTGTTATCACCTCAGTTCATATGATTTGATTTGAGGCCATGCGGTTGGCGATGCCACACCAGCCGCACCCGAGCTGTCTCTTTGACAGTCATGTGATACAATCGTAGTGAGTGCTGGATTTACACAACGCCTCTGTGTCAAATGCAGCCGATCTTGGAGTGACATTTAAGATGAGCTCATCTAATTGTTGGGTCTAGTTACTGGAGACCAGAACAAAGACTTGTGTGACTTGACTTGGACTTTGTGACTTGGGTTTTCAGCAGTCTGTATTTTATTTGTTCTGATGTGAATATAATGGTTGTTTAACATCAGAGTACACAGATTTACTGTTACTAGGCATCATTGGTGGCCCGGGGGGTAGAAGTATGTATCGTTATCAAGGTGAAATCCTCAGTGATGATTTTAGGCCATATCACCCAGCCCCAATGCTAACTGTAGAGCAGTATTCACATTTAGGTGACTGGTCCTGTTTTAGCCCAGCTGGACTGTTTCTGCAGGCTGAGGTCTCTTAAAGAGCGTAACTCCAGCAACACGAGTGGTTTTAATGGTTCATAACTTTAGAACCCAGGAGGGCGTCAGCCAAATCAGATTGGTGTTGTTGAGTCGTAGTTTTTATCTAACTGATAAAAGGTGCTTTGAGGTCTGACTGATGGAAACAAGGCTCTGTTGTTATAGCTAGAGTTAGGATGCAGATTTTCTGCTTCTGTTTGTGGGCTGAGGGAGGAAACGCGATGGCAGGGAAACCCGTGTTGCTGTCTGTTTATTCACACCGGAGAGTGTCTGCCAGACTCTCCATGTGTTCACGCCAAAGTCAAATCCTGTTTCTCAGAGCTCATGATTCAGTTGATCCTCAGACTACCCACACAAGCCTAATTGTTTTTTTCCCCACCCCCCACCCCTCCTCCCCTCTTATCTACCATTGTTTTCACAGTTCATCATTCGTCTCCTCCTTTGATTTTTCCCCTCATCGTTGCTCTTATTTCCCTCCTCGTTTCCTCTCCTTGTCTACTTCTTAACATCCTTCCCTCTCCTTCCTCCTCCTCCTCGTCCCTCCCTCTCCACTTCTCTGGCAGGCTGCTCATTGCGGTGAGTCAGTGTCATGGAGGCAGGCAGCGGGGCTGCCGCAGCGGTGGGGAGTGCATCACTGGGACTGCTGGGAGCCACAGCCACGTCCAGCCATGACATCCCGGACAGGTAAGAGGACCGCGTGAGTCGGAGTGTTCTCCCTGAGAGTGGGCTGAGTGTGGAGGAACGGACCACACCTCAGGTGGTGAGCAGGCTAGTTTGTTTATAGTCAGAGACGGGGCTCGAAGAGTTCCTCAGACTAATGCCTGGATTTTACCAGTTGGATGATCTGTTGTGTAGTTACGTGCATGCACATGCTCGTGCTGTTGTTAGAAAGATTGCTTCCTCAATGCCTCAAGCAGAAATGACACAGAGGTATACATACGCATGCAGAAAAAGGGGGAGGCAGAGAGGTAGAAACGTGCCTGAGTGCTAAAGCTGAGCTGATAGGGTGAGTTTGCACAATCACCACCCCACCCCCTGTTAAGTTTGCACCCTCCCACTCGAGCCACTCTCACACAGAGCCTGTCAGCCCCCATAGCAACTGGATGGCAGCCATCAGTAATCATCCCCGCTGGAAAGCCTCATTCAGGTTTCCGTCACCCACAGTCATTCAGCTCTGAGCTCCAGCAACCGCTGCCCCCACTGAGAGGCTGAGCGGATCATCTTTCACTTAATTACGTCATCGCTCCAACTGTACACCCACACCATCCTGCTCGTGCAGTGTCATCACATGCACACCCCTCCTTCGTGCACTAGCATTCACTGGTCATTAGACATAATGCTTAGAGAGGACAAACGTCTGATGGCCTGTGCTCTTACAGGATCTCTCATTGTTTTTCATTTAGCCGTTAGCAGGTGCTGCAGGGGACTTCACCTAGCTGCTCTACATTACAGCAGTGAAGCTCTGCCAGTGAGGTAGAGCTAATCTCAACAGAATCTGAGAATCTCTGCTGCCACGGTGTGCAGCAGCAGCAGGAGGAAATAAAAAGTGACAGTATTTCTGGCATTATCGCCATAGGTCTGAACGGTGGTTCGGGGTATACAATCTGTTTTACCATCCCATTCCCATGGCTGTATTACATATAACTGAACTTCTGTTAATGCTGTTTACTCCTGTAGACAGCTAAGCTAGTCAGATCTGGTGGCTGAAACAAGGCTGCGAAGGCAAGACATTAGCCAGAATTTGCTGATTGAATAGCTGGGCTGCATTGTAAAGGAGAGGAATAAAGCCATGGTGCAGCTTCAGCAGGTCTAAATTCATGACCCTTCTGTAATATATGGTGAAGTAAGAACTTTGTATAGAAGGCGACTGGAAAAACGTCTAAAATCACCTCCTTCAGTCACCTCTGCTTCCCCTCAGTAATACTCAGGCAGCACCATGTCCTGCTCCATCAAACGGATGCATCTGTCTTTCTATTGCAGATGTCTTCTGCTGCAAACAATCCTCTATTTTGTTCGGAGGGTAATGTTGAGGATTATAGTCGAGGCATATCAGCCCCTACACCTGCTCCTATTTCACCCTTATAGTCCTAACCTGGGTCCAAATCCTGCACTTGGGTTACCATGGCAGCAGCAGCTTAGCATACATTAACCAGTGGTTCAATATTAAAACTGAGTAGTATTGTGTGTGTGTGTGTGTGTGTGTGTGTGTGTGTGTGTGTGTGTGTGTGTGTGTGTGTGTGTGTGTGTGTGTGTGTGTGTGTGTGTGTGTGTGTGTGTGTGTGTGTGTGTGTGTGTGTGTGTGTGTGTGGTGGTGGGGGTGGGGGTGGGGGGTCGGTCATCAGCAGGGACGGGCATTTGGCCACGGCCAGAGATTTAGAGAAGTTGAATCCTGCTGAAGAGTGGTGAATCAAAGGATCAGCAACCAGGATTGGGAAGGATGAAGAGACAAGACGTCCCCAGGAGGTGATGCTGGGGAATGAAACCAAAATGCTGTAAACTGCATCGCATTTAGTGATCTTCTAATCTAGCCAGGCAGGCGAGCCGACCACGAGAAAGAACAGATTCATCGCTCTGGATGTAAAGATCTGATGGAGCACAGATGGGGAGTTATGTGATGTCCATAATGTTTTACCACACTTTAGCATGGCAAGCCATTCTCTCTCTCTCTCTCTCTCTCTCCCTCTCTCTATTATATATATATATAGAGAGAGAGATATAGATATATAGAGAGAGAGAGAGAGAGAGAGAGAGAGAGAGAGAGAGAGAGAGAGAGAGAGAGAGAGAGAGAGAGAGAGAGAGAGAGAGAGAGAGAGAGAGAGAGAGAGAGAGAGAGAGAGAGAGAGAGAGAGAGAGAGAGAGAGAGAGAGAGAGAGAGAGAGAGAGAGAGAGAGAGAGAGAGAGAGAGAGAGAGAGAGAGAGAGAGAGAGAGAGAGAGAGAGAGAGAGACTGTCCACACAGGAAGCAACACTGATTGTCGATCATTTTTACTGCTGTCGTGTAAATGGAACAGACAGCAGATGGAAATTATAGGCAGTTAGAAGGACATTCCCAATTAAGGAGTGGTTCTGCAGGTGGTGACCAGAGACCACTTCTTAGTCCCGCTGCTTTCTGGCTGTTGTTTTGGTCCCTTTTGAATGCTGGTGGTGCTTTCTCGCTGGTGGTAGCATCAGACAGTCTACAACCCACACAAGTAGCTCAGGCAGTCCAGCTCATCCAGGAAGGCGCATCAGAGTGAGCTGTGACGAGAAGGCTTGCTGTCTGTCAGCATAGTGTCCAAAGCGTGGAGGTGCTGCCAGAAGACAGGCCACTAAAATGTAGTTTTAATTCTAACTCACAGCAAATTCAGAAGGATTTACAAAGTGATTCCTTGTGAATAAAAAAGAGTAAATATTAACATGAATGGAACAAAATGTTGTTTATTTATTGTAGAGCTGATAATGAGACACCACAGCCTTCATTCCCCACTCTTTTCCATCCCGTCAGAGCCATAATGTTCTCTAGAGGACATCATTGGCAGGCTTCAAGTGACATGTTTCCCTGTGTGTTCAGTAAACATGCTATGCTCTGAAGAGTAGCTCATAAACAGCGATCACAGCCAGCCAAAACTCGTGTTGCTGGTTTTTGGGATTTTAGTCATTTTTCATCCTGAAACGATTCGTCACTCTCTGATTAAAGTAGAGATATTCTAGTCACCTGATTATACTTTAATACCCACGGCAGCAGAGGAGGTAATTGGCTGTTCCGTAATCAGAAGGTTGCAAGTTTGAGGCCCATTCCTGTTGCTGTGTCCTTGGGCAGGACACTTAACCCACCTTGCCTGCTGGTGGTGGTCGGAGGGACCGGAGATGCCAGTGCTTGGCAGCCTCGCCACTGCCAGTGAGCCCCAGGACAGCTGTGATAGTTAATCACTACCAGTGTGGGTGAATGACTGATTGCATTACATTCTTCAAATATCCAAAATATACCCATACTTCTGACTTTGTCTTCTTTGAGGGCTGATGGATACTTTTTTTATTGGGCCTGACATGAAATCAATTAAACCTGTCTGATAATTTCCTGGTTGATTAAGCAGCTGAGGGCGTTGTTAATCACTTTCAGCTGTATTGGTGTTCATGGACTTAACGACAGGTGCACTAAAGTGGCAACAATTACAAAACCCTCAACACAGGACTGGTTTAACATGAAGAGGTCATTTCAAGTTTCTCCCTCTTGATCGTTTTCGGCTGGTTTTCCGTTCGTGCTAGTTTTGGCTCTCTACTGGCAGTATGAGGCGATTCCTTAACACTACAGAAGTTGCACAGGTTGTCCAACGTCTCCAGGATGGCACATCCACACGTGCTGCAGCAAGAAGGTTTAATGTGTCTCCCAGCACAATCTCCAGAACACGGAGGAGATTTCAGGAGACTGGCGGCTATTCTCGGAGAGCTGGACAGGGCCATAGAAGGTCCACAACCCATCAGCAGGACCGATACCTGCTCCTTTGTGCAAGGCGGAACAGGCTGAGCTCTGCTCATGCCCTACAGAATGACCTCCAGAGGGCCACTGGTGTGAATGTCTCTACCCAAACAATCAGGAACAAACTTCATGAAGATGGCCTGAGGGCCCGACGTCCTGTAGTGGGCCCTGTGCTCACTGCCCAGCCCCGTAGAGCTCGGCTGGCATTTGCTCAAGAACACCAGAATTGGCAAGTCCGCCACTGGTGCCCTGTACATTTTACAGACGAGAGCAGGTTCACCCTGAGCACCTGTGATAGACGTGAAAGAGTCTGGAGAAGACAAGGAGAACGTTATGCTGCCTGCAACGTCGTTCAACATGACAGGTTTGGTGGTGGGTCAGTGATGGTCTGGGGAGGCATATCCATGGAGGGACGCACAGACCTCTACTGCCTAGGAAATGGTGCTCTGACTGCCATAAGGTATCAAGATGAAATCCTTGAACCCTTTGTCAGACCCTACGCTGTTGCAGTAGGTCCTGGTTTTCTCCTAATGCACGACAATGCCCGGCCTCATGTGGCAAGAGTATGCAGGTAGTACCTGCAGGATGAAGGAATTGAAACAATTGCAGGGCCTTCACGATCCCCTGACTTGAACCCAATAGAACATCTGTGAGAGATTATGTTTCGGTCCGTTAGGCGGCGCCAGGTTGCTCCTCAGACTGTACAAGAGCTCAGGGATGCCCTCACACAGATCTGGGAGGAAATGCCACAAGACACCATCCGTTGTCTCATTAGGAGCATGCCCCGACATTGTCAAGCATGCACACAAGCTCGTGGGGGCCACACAAGATACTGAAAAGCAATTAGAGTTGTAGAAAGTTTAAGTTTTTGAAATAATGGACTAGCCTGCCACATCTTCATTTCACTCCGATTTTAGGGTGTCTACACAATTGAGCCCTCTGTAGGCTGATGACTCTTATTTCCATTAAAAGACTTGGCATCTTTTTGTTCCTAAGACATTGCCCTGTCGTTATTTGCATTGATATCCAACGTCATATTGAGACCTGATGTATCTAATGTGTTTCTTTAAAGTGTTCCTTTAATTTTTGTGAGCAGTGTATTTCTTAAAAACAAGACTGTTATTTTCATCGTCCGCATTTGTATTGGGGTTTACCGCTACGCCGGTTACCGTGACATCCCTATCCTCCACACTGGTTGGTGATGTGAAACCCACCAAAACATGAAGGATGTTGGGTCAGCGTGGCTCCAGAGGCGAGGCAACATAACTGTTAGAGAATAATCTCTGGTCTTTGTTTCATTTCCCATTCAACTGAGCTGCTGTTGTTGTTTTAGCGGAGAAAGACAAACTGAATAGTCAGGATTGAACTCTTTACTCTAGTGTAGTATAAGTCTGGTTTTCCCACACAGCTGCAGAATATTTTACCTGAAGACTGTCAGCTAAGTGAAAGTTGGAGGTTACCAGAAAACAGGACAGTCACACTGACAGTACCCAGGACTTTGAGCTGTGCTGCAGGTGCACTTCCTGTTTGCTGACCTGCCCTTTCATTCAGGGATGCAGGGCATTTGAGGAGGATGCAGCACTTCTACAGGGAACGGGAACGAATTGAACAGTCTGAGTCTGATCTTTATCTCTCTCATCTGAAAGTGCCACACACTGTGTCAAGAGTTTTCAAGTGTCTCTGGTAAGTGGCACTTAAAGCATGTCATTAGAGTCTTTGTGGCTGTTGGACCTCAGAAACTCCAGAAGACTTCTTACAGCTTTTTTCACAAATGCTTTAATTTTAATTTAATCATGTTATATAATGAAATGTTATATTTGTAAATAGTAGCGATGTGAAATTTTCGGGCCGATTACGATGTCCGATATTAGTATCACTTTTATGGCCCATAATCGATATTTGCCAATACCGATATACTAACATTAATGCTTCTACAGTCTACAGATTTTTTTGTAGATTGAAAATTGTTGAAATTCAATTTGCGTTATTATGTGCACACACCACACACATTTACACTTCTGAGATGATTACCATCACTGTCACTTGACTAAACAAATGCGTATTACCCCCTCACCCTCTGAAACAGATAAACAAATGGAAACAAGATGGAAAAAATATCGCTTGTTAATATTGACCCTGTTTGATTTATCGGATCGATAACGATATGTTAAAAAAAGTTTTTTTTATCTGCAAACTGAGGACATCAGGAGCAAAGTGAGGACATTTTGCTGGACCTCACTTTGGTACAGTGGTACAGAGCTCTACTGGTTAGTTTGAGGTAGGCCTGGGCGATAAATCAGTTTAATGAATTCATCCTAATATTTTGTTGCGGACGATTAAAAAAAGAAAAAGTAAATCAAAATTTTATGTAATAGCATCTTTTTGGCCCCACCGAGCTTCCGTAGAATTAGTTTCACATAACTGCGACAATGTCACAGCACACACACACACGAAACAGCAACAGCAAGCAACTCCATGGCCACCGATGAGAGTGGGAAGTTTGCTCCTAAGAAAGGAGTTATATAATCTGTTGTTTGGGTTTGCTGCGACGGATGTAGAGCGTACCACCTTTATTCCAAAAGGGTGTTCATTTGTTCATTATTCATCTCAGAAATGAGGGTTACTTTTGTCTTGCTTGTGATTAAATAACAAACAAAATTGGCTTTGAGGTGCCTTCTGTTTGTACTTATTGCTATTCTTAATAATCGAGGGAGAGAGAATCTGAAAAGAATCATAAATCGAATTAAGAAAAATTAAATTGGAGATTTTATTTTTAGGCCGTATCGCCCAGCCCTAGTTTGAGGTATGGTGTGAATTAAGTTTTAGTTAAGGTTAGGGTTAGGAGTAGACTGGTTATGGTTTAGAGTTAGGGTAAGGCACAATCCAGTCACTAAAATGAATGGAAGTTAATGACGGTCCTCACAACGAATGCTAGGCTAGTGTGTGTGTGTGTGTGTGTGTGTGTGTGTGTGTGTTAAACTGAGTGCTGTATTCAGGGGGACATGTTTCTTCTGAGGCTGAATTAGATGGAAGGCAAGCGATTTCCTCCTCACAGCTTAGATGAATCCAAATACTTTGGACTAGGGTTGTCACGGTATGAAAATTTAACCTCACGGTTATTGTGACCAAAATTATCACGGTTTTCGGTATTATCGCGGTATTTTTTAAACGGTGTTGCATATGTTCAGAAAGCATTGATAGTCCTGTTCTACACAAACTGAAATAGTTTTGAAAAATTTTAACAGTGTTTATTAAACCTAAAATAACACAAAGTCTTAGCAAAAGTGCAACTTTTCACAAGTAAAGGAACAAATAGCTTCTTTTTCTGGAACATGTTACAATAGTCAGTGCAGGTTTAAATTATACAAATCCAAACATTCAAAACATAAACAATATGTAAACAAATCAAAGAAACACCACTTGTTTTCTCATATACTTGTTTTCTTCATTATCAAAATGAAAATCTAAAACTCCAGTCCACACTTGACTTGAGCGCTGTACAAGTCATCCTTAAAAAATATGTATTTAAAATAAATAGCCACTTTAAACAAATTACTAAAATAACTACTACACTATGTAATCAAATCCAAATGTTCAAGTATAAATGGCATTGAATAAGTAAACAAATCAATGACAAGGAACTAATCGTATATTTCTCTTCATCGTCAACAAATAAGATGCTTCATCCAGCAACAGGGTGTCCGTGACACGGTTTAAATGCTGGCAGAGGGCGCTGCGGCTGCAGGATATAGTGACTCGTTGCATTCTCCCTCAACAAAAAGTCCTCACGTCATGCATTTAAGCTAAAATGCTAATGTTAACTTACCTTGCACTGGCTGTAGAGACGTGGGTGATGGTCACGCAGATGTGCCATTAGATTCGAAGTGTTGCTGCCTTTTGCAGACACTTGTTTCCTGCACGTTCTGCAAACGGGATAGCCGTCTTCTATTAACTGTCCCTCAGCGTTTTCAGAAATCCAAAATATGCCCATACTTCCGATTTAGTCTTCTTTGAGGGCTGATGGATGTCCTGGGCGCTGCCGTCTCCTCCTTCCACCATTATTTCAGCTTCAAAGTTTTGGTGCCGTTGCAAACTAAAAAGTGCGTGTGCGCGCCGCGGGAACTTCAGCTGAAAAGACGGTGGCTGGTAAGGGTCATCGCGCCGAAACCGCGGCCACGGTAAACCCACCGAGATAATTTAGTTTTTTTAAAACTGGACGGTTATTTTTACTGTCAACTTTTTTACCGGGGTTTACCGCTATACCGGTTACCGTGACAACCCTACTTTGGACTTCTTCAAAAGGAACATCCCTTTTTCAGTGAAACTGACTTGAAGTCGAAGCAGAATCTGTTTTTATTACAAGTATGGAGATGCTGAACCGATCTGACTGCTGCTCTGAGCTCGACTGGTCTCCACTGTGTGAGGATGGAGACCATTGTGTCTGCTGGTCTTGTCAGAAAGGCTGTCAGTGATTGGAGAGAAGGTGGTTTTAATCAGAAACACATCAGTGTTTTCTACAAGCTGCTGATGTTGCTCTAGTGGTGAATTAATGATATCACGGCCCCTGTGAAACTCATGATCAGAGTCACGTGGCAGCTTGTAATTGAATGACTGAATGAATTTTTTCAGGCCAAACTGCATCAGACACAGACTGGTTCTTACTGCCTGATTACTGCTGTGGGTCTACAGTGATGTAAAGTGAGTCCTTGGTGTGTGTTCCAGGTATTTCATTACACAAGTCATTCATGCATAAACAGTAGACCCTCGCTATAAAGCGGTTCACCCTTCGCGGCCTTGTTGCTTCACAGATTTTTTTCCATCGATAAATAATAAGCGACAACAAAAATTGACATGAACAAAAATCCTATCAAAGTATTGGAAAAGATAGGCAGACAGAAAAAAGATTGGTAATGGGACTACACAAGCAAAGAACCAGCCAGAGTTTGGAGCCGGTCGATGTTTGAACAAGCAAGCGGCAACGACAGACATCAGTTATTGATGCCTATGCCGGTGACTGTTAAGGAGAGAATGTCTGCGGCTGGGAGGAGCAGCATTAGATGTGACCATCTGAAGAGTATTTGCTTGTTGAGTACGCATCCAGTGTCTCTCCTTGTTTTAAAAAGGAAAGCTAATAAATACTAGAGGCCGACCGATATACATTTTTTCTATATCTGCCTTCAGTTTCTTTCTTTCTCTCTCCCCCTGCATTGTGTTCTGCATCATGATTAGAGCATTGAGAGAGTTTGAACAGGAGGGAAAAGTGTGAAAGTGTTGATTCCTGTCTGAGAAAAGTGTGTTAGTGAGGGTTTACAGCTCTAAAACATCTATAATTGTAAAAAATAGTGCAACTCCTGCGACAAGCGAGGGGCCACTATATATGGATGGCAGGGGTTGCGTTAACCGGATATTTTCTGTATTTTGACAGTTTTTTCTAAAGGTGATGGACAAATCTGAAGTCTGTCGGTCATTTTGACTGATTGCATTTCACACCCCGACTTATGCCGGTGCGCTGACATTTTAAACGTTGCCTGCAGAGTACATCACGCTGGAAACAAAATCAATCAGAAGGAAATGCCAATCAGAGCATTGTCTCATACTTGGACACCATTCTCAACGTATCTCTATTGACAGCATGCATAAGCGCTGTTGACGAGCGCTCACAGCTTGCAGTGTGACGTAGCCTGTGACTCGTAGTCACAGGCCAGTGCAGCATGCAGGAGGATCTCCTCCTGCTTTCTGGATCTGGAAACCCTTCTTTCCAAGTTCAGGTTATTTCTTTTGGAGAAGTGTTCCCTGATTTTAAAACTCTGGTTGAAGTGGAGCTTGTTATTCCAGTCTACAGTGTAGAAGCAGACAGCTGCAAACGTGTGTGTGGTGGTATAATTGTTTACAATAGCAGGGGCTGCCATCTTGTTTCACAGCTTGTATTTAGTGTGACTTTGAATTTGGGTAGACTTACAGAAGGAGTGATTAAAATAAAGGCAACTTTTTAAAATTATATTCTGCCATTCATAATTTCTGTTTAGGAAAAAAATGATTACAATTGGGAATCAGATTAGGTTGGGGGGGGGGGGGGGGGGGGGGAATAAAGTTTTATTCTGAAATCTTAGTTAAAACTGTACTTTTGACTTTGTGACATCTGCTGCTGATCCACTAAAGGGCAGCTCCCACTGGGACTGGTGCAGTCAGACATTTGATGACTGGAAGTGTACATACACGGGGTCATTGGTCCTCTGGGTACAGGTCACCCTCTGACCACCACCGGCAGGGACACAATGACAGCGACAATCTGAGCGGGGCTCGAACCTGCAACCTTCCAATTATAGGGCGAGCACTTGACTCCTGTGCCACCGTTACCCATTTCCGATTATAATCGGTCACTTTTGAGTTTTTCATTCAGGCTGAACACGAAAGTAGTCTCCTACACCTATCTCCTGAATTAGCTTCTGATAGAAAATAGACTGTGAAACTCTAGGACTAGAAAAGCCCGACAGATCCACGTCACACTGTCACTTAAAATTCACGGACTCGGGTCTCGGCTAGTAGAAGCTAACGGTTAGCATTAGCAACTCCACCACACAGCAGAACTCCCCCTGGCTTGTGTTATTTGTGGAGATAAAAACAGAGCAAACATATGTGCAAATAAGAAAATAAGACTCCAAATCCTGTCCTCTGAAGCACCTTTTTCCTCTAGCTGAATTCTCTGTGCTGAAACAGGTGCAGCTTGGATGTGTTCTTTTTTTTTCTTGTTTTAGTGCATTGCTGAAGTGTCGGACTGTGAGCATTCTTTGGTTGCTCACAGAATCAGTCAGAGGGTTGCAAATGGCCCAAGGGCCACACTTTCCACAGCCCTGCACTGAACCAAACCACTTTAATAAATCAATATTTTCATTATAATTTATGTCACCATCATCAGGGAGATCTGACCCCACTACTCTTAGACAGAATTCACATGTGGTGTAGGTCCGTACGCTCAACACATATTGCACATTAATGCTGTAAAAGCAGAGAAAAGCTGCTGATCCAGTTTGATAAAGGCTGTGTGTGTGTGGAAACCACTCCGTTTGATGTTATTTATTCAAACACGGATGTAAACTCTCACTTTGACTCTCTAAACACTAAAGACACCGTTTCTCCATTTTACTGAGGCTTGTCTCCTTCCAGCTGCTTGATCCATCCAGTTTGCTGCAGTACCTCTCCTCCGGTGGCTGACAGCCCAATCCCAAACAGAACATGTAGGAGGAATTGGGGTTATGTTTATTTGCCACCACAGTTGCTTTTCTTACTTCCTGTGAGATTTGTGTGGTCCGTGTGAGCCAGGTGTTTTAAAAGCTCTCACCTGTCTAACTTTTCATTTATTAATGTTTTCACTTAGATGTCTTTTAATATCTGATAGCTTTTGTTTAGCTTTGGTGTACTGTTGGTTAAAGGTTTGAAATAAACAATATTATTTTTTAATTATTATTGTTTGTTTAATACGCTTTTAGAGTTTATCAAACCTTGTTTCTTCATGGCTCTGTCATGTGGGGGGGGGGGGGGGGGTGTAGTTTTTTGACCCATGACATGAAGAATCACCATGGAGACAAAAGGTAGGTAAAGTAATAGTATTTATTGTGCTTGGTTGAGGGATCCGGGTTTTGGAGGCTTCGATTGGTTCTGAGGGGAAAACAGGCGTGAGTGTCTTGAAGTTAATTGTGAACAAACAAGGGAAGAAGGGGGCTTACGGTTTCCAGGATGTTTTGGAGCTTCCGAGAAGGGCAAGTCGGGTCTGGCTGTGCGGGGTGGTCGAGAGAGAGACTAGGAGCTGAGCAAGGGAGACTTGGAGTCGAGGTGTTTCTGGGCGGGCAGGTGAGCGGTGGAGAGCAGATGGTCAGGGGCCAGCGGCATGGCTGAAAGGTAGGCGTTTGATCCGAGGAGTATTGTAGAAAGGTGTTCTTGGCCGACGAGAGGAACCTAAGTTGGTCAGGAGAATAAGGCAGATTAATGAGGGCAGCAAGGTACTGAGAACAAACAGAATTGTAGGCAGGCAAGAGCATTCGCTAGAAACTACCCAAGACTGAGTAACCACCCGGCACTGGTGAGTTGTCACGCCGCTCCTTAAATCCCCTGACCACTGTTGAGACGATCAGCGACAGCTGATCTCCAAGACCTGCAAAAGAAAGGCTCAGATCCAAAGAGAGGTTAGCTCAGCACGGACCATGACAGGCTCACGGGATCCTGTTTGTAGTGGAAAGCTACAGGAAGACGTTAAAGTTTTTTAATTTTATAGTTGAATTATAAACATTTGTTTTTCTTTCAGAAAACTGTTTAATGTATTTAACATTTTCATAAGAATACAGTTTGATTATTAGTTTTAGAAAGTTCCTTTCAGACAAGAAGAAGGAAACACTAATAAACATGTCAGTCTTTCTGACCCATGAAGTGTCTCAGAGAAAACAGCTGATTCAGTCATTCTAGAGCGTCGGTGGCTGCTCTGAGCCGTTTGAACAACAGCAGCGTTTTATTAGTGATTGCATCTTGTTTTCTCTTACCGCCTGTACTTAATGGGATGATCTTGTGTGTGTGTGTGTGTGTGTGTAGGAGCCTAAGACCAGGGCGTCACCTGGAGGAGGACGACATCGTGCCTGAACTAGCTCACATTCATCCCAGAGAGAGGCCTGATTGGGAAGAGACCATCAGTGCAATGGTGAGACTCCCTCCAGCCGCCCATCTGCTACAGATTGTCCCTGTTTTACTTTCCACTCATGAAGTGTGCACGTTGAGAGGAATCATCCTCATGGTGGGACTGATCAGGCATCCCTCTCAGGCTGCTTTACTGTCATCAAACCAGAGCTTCAAGGTGTTAGTGATCATGTGACTCTGGAGGATACCATGACATTAGTAAATGTTCTTCATTGTGTAAGGTTCTTCTGAAAAAGGGTTGAATTTTGGGTGAGTTTTACTGATTTGTGTTCTTGAACACTGGATCTCACCGTTTCCTTCCTACTGGGTGGTTTGAGCCTGAGGATGAAGCCAAATGGAGCTCAAATCCTGTCATCGTTTAACAAGAAAGCTCAACACCTTTCATCTGTAGCGGTGTTTTTGGACCTTCTCAGGCAGAGTTTTACATAATTCAGTGGATTTATTTGGCTCAAGCTCTGAGAAGCGTTTCAGTCTAATTATAAATGATATTCTATGTCTATCCCTGTCTGAAACTGCTGCTGTGACTGAGTGAAGCCACTCCTGACCTGTCTCTCATCTTCTCATCAGCTTCTGTCTGTGGGTCGATAAGCTGTAACTTCTGCTGCTGTCTTGACATTCATAAAAAATGCAGGTGAATGCCTCCATGGTCACCTGCTTCCTGCTGTTTGCGTGGATCAGGCACCTCCATCTCTTTCTGACCCCACCACCAAAACCAAACCAAACACCATCATTCATTATTTCCTTTGCAGCCTGTTTTTTCTGTGGGTCTTGGCTCTCGCATCAGCAGCACAGTGAAAATGAGGCCGTCGCTATGGTAACGTGCCGAGCCGCGCGTGGTTGGAGCCCTGTTGCAAGTGCTCACTTCGATCAGGAAACAGAGATAAACAACCTCCAGCTGATGAATATTCACAGAGGAGGGGCTTCTAATGCCGCGGATCTGCAGGTTTTGTTCAGTATTCGATAAGGGAGCGTGTGCTCTGTTGGGTGGATCATATCTGTGCCACAACTGTCAGAGATTTTTCTCTGCTACTTTTATAAATAATTTATACATGAATTGTTAAAGTTGTTAAATATTCATCTCTTTTGTTCTCAGTGAAGTTGTTTACATTTGTTTTAGGAATGAGAGAAAATTAAAGGTCTGATTGACACAATAAGTGTTTTTACTAAACAGCTGACAAGGGAGGTAATTTCTATCTGGGCATCCATCCATACATCCATCTATTCATCTATCCATCCTCTCTCTGTTTCTCTCTCTCTCTCTCTCTCTCTCTCTCTCTCTCTCTCTCTCTCTCTCTCTCTCTCTCTCTCTCTCTTCTCTCTCTCTCTATATACATATATATATATATATATATATATATATATATATATATATATATATATATATATATATATATATATATGCATCCATCCATCTATCCATCCTCTCTCTCTCTCTCTCTCTCTCTCTCTCTCTCTCTCTCTCTCTCTACATATATATATATATATACATATATCCATCCATCCTCTATACATACATCTGTTCATCCATCTATCGATCTTTCTCTTCAGCCACCCATCATCTATAAATACATACACTCACCTAAGGGATTATTAGGAACACCATACTAATACAGTGTTTGACCCCTTTCGCCTTCATAACTGCCTTAATTCTACATGGCACTGATTCAACAAGGTGCTGAAAGCATTCTTTAGAAATGTTGGCCCATATTGAAAGGATAGCATCTTGCAGTTGATGGAGATGTGTGGGATGCACATCCAGGGCACGAAGCTCCCGTTCCACCACATCCCAAAGATGCTCTATCGGGTTGAGATCTGGTGACTGTGGGGGCCGTTGTAGTACAGTAAACTCATCGTCATGTTCAAGAACCAATTTGAAATGATTGGAGCTTCATGACATGGTGCATTATCCTGCAGGAAGTAGCCATCAGAGGATGGTGGTCATGAAGGGATGGACATGGTCAGAAACAATGCTCAGGTAGCCCGTGGCATTTAAACCATGCCCAGTTGGTACTAAGGGGCCTAAAGTGTGCCAAGAAAACATCCCCCACACCATGACACCACCACCACCAGCCTGCACAGTGGTAACAAGGCATGATGGATCCATGTTCTCATTCTGTTTACGCCAAATTCTGACTCTACCATTTGAATGTGTCAACAGAAATGGAGACTCATCAGACCAGGCAACATTTTTTCAGTCTTCAACTATCCAATTTTGGTGAGCTCGTGCAAATTGTAGCCTCTTTGTCCTGTTTGAAGTGGAGATGAGTGGTACCCAGTGGGATCTTCTGCTGTTGTAGCCCATCTGCCTCAAGGTTGTGCGTGTTGTGGCTTCACAAATGCGTTGCTGGATTCCTCGGTTGTAACGAGTGGTTATTTCAGTCAAAGTTGCACTTCTACCATCTTGAATCAGTCAGCCCATTCTCCTCTGACCTCTAGCATCAACAAGGTGTTTTTGCCCACAGGACTACTGCATCCTGAATGTTTTTCCCTTTTCACGGCACCAACAGCCATGCCACGCTCAAAACTGCTTAAATCACCTTTCTTTCCCTTTCTGACATTCAGTTTGGCGTTCAGGAGATTGTCCTGACCAGGACCACACCCCTAAATGCATTGAAGCAACCGCCATGTGATTGGTTAATTAGATAGTTGCTTTAAGGAGAAGTTGAACGGATGTTCCTAATAATCCTTTAGGTGAATGTACATCCATCCATCCATCCATCCATCCATCATCTATACATACATCCATTCATCTACAGTACAGGCCAAAAGTTTGGACACACCTTCTCATTCAGCGTGTTTTCTTTATTTTCATGATCATTTACATAGGTAGAATCTCACTGAAGGCATCAAAACTATGAATGAGCACATGTGGATTTATGTACTTAACCAAAAAAGGTGAAATAACTGAAAACACGTTTTATATTCTATTTTCTTCTAAATAGCCACCCTTTGCTCTAATCACTGTTTTGCACACTCTTGACATTCTCTTGATGAACTTCAACAGGCAGTCACCTGAAACGGTTTTCCAACAGTCTTGAAAGACTTCCCATGGTCATGGTCATGAAAATAAAGAAAACCCATTCAATGAGAAGGTGTGTCCAAACTTTTGGCCTGGACTGTATCTATCCATCCATCCAGCTCTGAAGTCTGCATACAGGAATCCTCCACAGGTCTTTGCTGCATCATCCTCTAACGGCTTCGTTGAAGTTTGTGATTTTTGGCTTATTTTGCACAGATGTGTTCTGTTTAACTGGCCTTGTTTTGTCATATTTGCATCACATCCAAAATCTCACCACTGTCTTAATTCTAAGTGAAGACACCTGATCCAATCTGTGAGGAGAATAATTCTGTCCAGCATATGGAAGAGAATTCAGATGGAAGCAGGTTTGTTTTATGCTGAGTTGTCGATGCGACAGCTTAACCACTTCCTGTGCTTGAACTAATCATCCTAAATATCTTTAGGATTCCTTTCAACAGTTCCTGAGCTCACAGGATGTTACTGATTGACCTACCTGGATGGTATAGAATAGTCAGACCCAACACCCAGATAATGATATCAAATACGTACATTACTCAGTAAACTGATGAAAATGCTGATAATATAAAATATATATAATATAAAAAGGTAAATAGAAAATAACAGGTTAAATGTTTTTTTTCTTTAATAGCCAACAGTATTCATTTTTAAATGTTCTGGATAAGGTTTATAGTAATCCAAAACCACTAACTTCATCCACCCGATGTCATGGGGTCTGATAGTTCTACATGGTCTTGTTCTACCAGGACCAGGACGATCTGAATGACCAGCAGGAATCTGGGTTTTTGTGTGTTTTGTCTGCAAATAAAGAGCAGCAGTATGTCTGTGCTAGGGCTCCATCACTAATGCTTGTCTGGTTCTGGATGATGTTTTCGCTTTTAGGCAAGAAGTGCAGAAATCCCTGAGCTGAGGACAGAGCCTCTGATGCGCTCAAGCAGCAGTAGTACGGCCAGCATGAAGGTCAAGAACGTTAAGAAGTAAGTGAACCCCTGCCTGTAGTGGCCGTGGACATGTGGAAGTGGTCCCATGAGCGGTTAACGTGCTAAACTGTTTTTTGTTACATTTGCAGACTTTCCTTCACCAAGGGCCACTTCCCAAAGCTGGCAGAGTGTGCTCACTTCCACTATGAAAATGTGGATTTCGGCACAATTCAGGTACCTCATCAATATCACATTTAATCACACACAGAGATTTGAAAAGTGTATTTGCCCTCTGACAGATCAGCAACAGATTTTAATATCAGACAAAAATCTAGTTTTCTAGTGGTTTATTATAGTGATTATTATTATCGCCTCTGTCAGTGCGCCCCAGGGCAGCTGTGGCTACATCGTAGCTCATCCCCACCAGTGTGTGAATCTGTATGTGAATGGATGAATGATGCACTGTAGTGTAAAGCGCTTTGGAGTCCTTACTCTGAGAGGCGCTATACAAGTGCGGGTCATTTATTATTCATCATATTGAGCGAACACATCTGCCCTAACCTATCTGGTCAGGGCAGCAGACTACAGGTGAAGCCAGAAAGATTAGAAGATGCACATAATGGTCAGCTCAGGTCTTATGCGACTATTGTAACAGACTTGGTAGTCTAGTGGTTAAAGTGCCAGACTGGCACGTAGTTTTGCACTGGTACACATCCCAGTCGTGGAAATAACTTAATTTCTTCCTTTTCAGCTACACTTTGCAGTATTAGGTTTGCAACCCTTTGTTAGTAAACTGTCTATATTATAAGGGCCAATCTGTTTTTGTTTTTTTTACTTTTGTTTGTTTAGCCAGTGTGAGTCCATGTGAGGTGAGCAGAGTAAATCTTCTAAAATGCTGCTTGGAAATGACCAAATTCAAAGATCTTTACAGACACAAAATATTTTGCAGAAAATTAGAAAATACAACAAAAATTTGAAGAACTTAAATCATCTTCAGCTGGCTACATACATTTAGCCTGGCCTTCCCGACGCCTCCCCTGTTTAATTCTGCACAGAGAGTCTGGGAACCCTCCTATTCATAAAACCCCGCCCCCTGAGAATTCTAACCGAGCCAATCAGTGCTGAGTAGCTCAAAAATAACCAATCAGAAAAAAGATGGAAATGCCGACTGTACCACGCAACGTTGTAGTTTTTTTGCTGTAGTAAAAAAAAAAGGCGTTTGGCGACAGCGTAAACATCTTTCTTTAGAAGAAAGGCTTTTAGCACTTCTACTTGTTGTGGTTTTAAAGACATTCAAATAATTTAGAACAGAGGAAAGAGCCGCGGCGAACTCCGCTTCAGTCGCCATGTTTATGACAAACTCGGCGTTGTGGTGTGTGACGTACGATGCTCAGCGCTGACTGGCTCGGTTAGAAATCTCGGGGGGGGGGGGGGGGGGGGGGGGGGAATTTGAATTGGAGAGTTCCCAGACCCTTTCTCTGTGCAGAATTAAGCACAGGAGGAGTCTGGCAGGCCAGGCTAGTGTACATTACTGCCGACACCAGGAGTTGAACTGGAGTTAGGACATGACAAAACAAGACAAAAGGCAGGAGCTTGAACTGCTGGGCTGTAGACTTGCCTAAGATGCTGTTGTAGGGGCGTTTTGTTGGATGCCCAGTTTCCAAACATTAAACTCGTCTATTACACTCCCTATGCTGTCCATTAAAAAATTCATCCAAATATGTCCAACATACAGACATTTTCTCTCTCTTGAGGCGACAAGTCTGCTCTGCATCAGCCTGTTAGCTAACACATGTTATGGTGTCTGAATTTCAGGGCTACCTTAAATTGTGGGACTTGTGGCGTTGTTGTTTGTGAAAAAAGAATACTGATGTAGAGGAACGTGTGGAACCCATTGTTATTGCGACTGGATTTTTCAGCTTGTCGTTGTTCTTTCGGTTAAAGAGTTTAGATCAGGATTGGCCACTCCGTCACTTTCTCTGGAGCACTTTGAACTGGCGTTCGAGCTGACGTGGCATAGTTTTATACTTCGGATGTTATGGTTTATTGTCGAATGAAAATTACCAAACACCATCAGAACCACGCCTCCGTCAGATCTGTAAGATTCTGATTGGATCAGTGAAAGGAATGTGTTATGTCTTTTTAACACTACGTGAAATGAGTCCTGTTGGAACACTTAAAGTCATATTACTTATTATATTCTATAGGATCATAATAAAGTAATAAATATTTTGATTTCACAGGTCGGTCACTTCTTATTTATTGACTAACACTTTGATGGATTAGCTTGATTAAAATAGAGTTCTTTTTATTAATTAAAAGAAAAGAGTTCATTCTTCGTTCTTGTGTTGAGCTGAAAATAAGCAGGTTAGAAGGAATGCATGAGACCTTGAGTTATATCTCATGCAGACTAGTCTTGAGCAAAGAAGGGAAAAATAAGTTATTCCATTCCATTACAGTATACTCAAACTAAATGTAAGATTGGACGAGCTCAGATGGTAATCTGCTGTATGGTCCTGGTCCCTACAGTCTGCAGGCTCATTGTTCCTGGAGCTAAGAGCTGTTAGAGCGCTCTGATTTCTGACCGCTCTCTAATTATGGATAACTATTCAGCCACCGCTGCTCAGAGGTCAGCCCATCTGGCGTCTAAAGCCACGCTGGTTACAGATTCCTGCATTTCTGGAATATGTTGGTACAAATATAGACAACTACTTCCTCCTCCATGTAAATGAGCTGTCAGCATCAATTAGATGGGAAGCTTTTAGAGCAACACATGAGGCCAGTTCTTAAACTGAAACACAAATAAGGGCTTGAACATGAAACACAGTCTCAATGAGAAACAACGGAAATGTGCAGGATTAAAAGCAACATAAGATCAAATTCCCACTAATAATCTTTCATTAGGCACATTTGTCTGTAGGGACCTTTTGTAGTTCCTAGAACCTTTTTCAGGAACCAGCCCGGTTTTACGCGCGTTGGAACCATTTTAACTCCTGCTCTGAGGCGGGCTCTTTCCATGGTTCCTGAGGAACTAACGAGACATTGGCGCTTGGTGAGCTACGCCCCTTGCTTGATTTCCCGCATATTTTCTGTTCTGATTCGTGTTGGTCACTAGGGCCAGGAGGCAAAGTGAGGAAAACCTTTAGCACGGCACGCTAGCATAATCACTATTGCAGCAACAATGCAGTTTAACCAGAACAGAAAGGGCATGCGGCCTAGATGGTTTTTCTTTTATAAATATTTAAAATAACTTACTTTATTTTGATGGTGTTGAGTTCAGTTACACCTAAATATCATTACTCATGTTATTGTTATGAGTTTATTTGGAGCAACCAAAGGGTCAAAGACGAGAGGTGTGAGGAGCAAAGACCCTCTGCTGCCTCCTGCTGCTCCTCAGTAAGCACACACGCAAACACACACACACACACACACACAAACACACACACACTCACTCACACACACACACACACACTCTAGCATTCGTTGTGAGGACTGTCATTGACTTCCATTCATTTTAAACCTAACCCTGCCTCTAACCATAGCCAGTCTACTCCTAACCCTAACCTTAACTAAAACTGAATTCACACCATCCCTCCAAAACTAACCAGTAGAGTTCTGTAACATTGTCCCGGGGTGAGGACTAGCAAAATGTCCTCACTTTGCTTCCAATGTCCTCCGTTTGCAGGTAAAAAACTTGTTTTGGTCCCCACTGTGATGTATAGACTGACACACACACACACACACACACACACACACACACACACACACACACACACACACACACACACACACACACACACACACACACACACACACACACACACACACACACACACACACACACACACACACAGTTCCATTCCTGTCGTGACAGAACCAGTAGGGGGCAGTAGTTGCCGTTGTTGTTGTGACAGCTGAGTCAGAACCAGAACCGATGCTGTAGGGTTCCATGGCTGCGCCGACCCGAGTTCTTGTGTTAAACCCCGGTTCTGCTGTGTTCTCTGGTTGCTGCTGGCTCTGACCCACTTTTGTTTGACTGCTGAATGGTTTCTGTTTTCCTCTTGCTGGGTGGAAGGAACTCTGGCGAATGGCCCAGAATCTGTTCCTGTGTTTCTGTTGATATTTTAGACACGCTGGCTCGTTAAAGAGGAGATAACTCACCTGTCCACAGACATAGACGCCCCGTGGACTGGCACTGCCTACTGGAGCTGTCGTAGTGGCTGGCCACCATCTTAGATGGGTCTCCCCTCACCCCCAGTGCATTCATTTCTACTGAGGAAGGTGCTTACCCAAATAAAAAACGCATTTATTTAAGCTTTTTCCACAACATCAGGCACAAGATATGGCATGATAATTAAAATATAAATATAATTAAACTAAATAAATGAAAATTAATTTAAATATAGAATTCTATCAGGTAGGCTAGAAGTCACCAGTAATCCCACATGACCTGTTTTCAATAGTACACCGGTACAACGGCTACTCAAAATGGGCGTAGGTGCCCACTCTGCATTGACTTTGGAGAGTGAGGAGACCCATTCAGTATGGCGGTGATGCTGTTATGCTCTCCAGCGCCCAGTGGGGCGACGACGTATTCATGTCAATGGGTCTGTCAGTTTGTCCATGGATGGTTGTGATGAGGGCGAACACAGCTGCACATCTTCTGATGATAAAAATCTCAACCACCTAAACAAAATAACCTTGAAGTGTGTCTTCAGTAAAGATTGGTTTCAAAGCAGAGCACAAGTCATGTGTCAGCAGAAAATATTTTAGGTAGAAACGTTTTTGTTGTTTTGTTAATGCAAATTTAATTTTATTGGTCGTTTGACACAAATTTATATTTTATTTTCCATGTTTTAAACATCCTGATGAGCTCCGTTGGACACAAAGGCATTGCCCTGGTTTTTGGGCTGACTTTGATGTCTATAGATCTATAACTTATAGAGTGAAGTATTTTTTTTTATTCTGATGAAAGTTCAGTTCAGTCCTGCTGCAGTCAGAATGACTGTGAGAGTGCTATTCTAGTCATTTGTAATTACCTCCTGGCTGTAGCGTTGTTTAAAGCTGGATCTGCAGCAGAAACTGAACTCTCCATCCACTTTCACTGCAGCTCCAGGCTGAACGGTGTCATTTTGGGGTTCACCTGTAGTCGTGCACCTGGAATGAATGACCTGCAGCAGCTCAGTGCGACTGTTATTTCATGTGTGATTAGAGCTAAAGTGTGTGTGTGTGTGTGCGCGCTCGTGTGTGTGTGTGTGCACGCTCGTGTGTGTGTGTGTGTGTGTGTGTGTGTGTGTGTGTGTGTGCGTGCGTGTGTTTGAGCTTTAACGTCTCCAGCAGGTACAGGTCTTTCAGGTGGAAGTCACTCAGATTGTGTTGATTTCTCCTTGATAAATCAAAAAACAGTTTTCACAGCTGACAGCAGATTTAGCACTTGAGCCTTGCCTGGCTGGAGGGCTTTTACCCACAATGCACCTGTGTGTCAGTGGAGGTGAGTGTTTTTAACTGACTCTATGGAAAGGTCAGTGATAAAACTTTACCGGTTTCTTGATGATTACTTGTTTAACTTATTTTCTAAGTATGAAGGATTAAAGAATCCATTTTAACATGATTGGTAAAAAGAATTGAGGAGTTTGTTTTAGTTTATTTCAGAATCAATAGTTCACAACAGAAGTCATCTAAAAGCTTGAAGTAACACGTCCGGATTTAGGCTGATTACCGGCAGTAAAGTCAGTTCAATTGTAATGAAATTAGATTCCCTGGACTATAAACTCCTGATTACTCAGGTTGCCCCGCAGATTTCATTGAGCCTGTTACCTGCTAAGACGTGTTACCCACCTGCCTGGACATTCCACAAATCCTGATTCTCCCTGGTCTCTGTGCTAAAGTCCACCTCGGGTAATAAATGACCTGGTGTGTAAGTTGTCTTCCTGTGTGATACCACTGGCTGCTCCGGCGTGACTCCTCAGCGGTGCCTAGATAAGTGGCGTTTGCACAGGGCCAATCTCCATTTTCCTCTGCCCGTCAGCCCAGCCCCACTCTACAGTTGCTCTGCAGGTGTGTTGGGTTGCACGTAGAGGTAAGAGCTTTCCCAGATGGGACCATTCAGCACATGCTGGTCTCACCTGGCCAAAGAAACACCACAGCTGGTGTCTAGGTTGGGCTGACTCGGTTTACCCAAAGGACAATTTCCCAATTGCCCTGTGGTGGATTGTGTTTAAGTGAAGATTTCATGCAGTCTGTTGGTTGGGAAAGACTGCGCTGATTGGCCTTTTGCTGCTGAACAAATGAAATAATCCTGTATTTGTCAGAAGTCGATTTGAACCTGGAGCTGCTCGGATCTGAACCGGACTCTTTGTTGGTTGTGTTACACTTTTGACTTTTGTTGTGAGCTGGTGTTCGGTTATTAATCTCAACTGCATGGAGTCTATTGTCCTTAAAGGGGCTATATATATATATATATGTATATATATATATATATATATATATATATATATATATATATATATATATATATATATATATATATATATATATATATATATATATATATATATGTGTGTATATATGTATATATATATATATATATATATATATATGTATATATGTGTGTGTGTGTATATATATATATATATATATATGTGTGTGTATATATATATATATACCATGTGCTATTGTTATTTCCACATGAAAAAAATCAAACCCATTCTTGGCTGAATTCATGCATTTTCCTGTTTCAACTGCAACGTTTGAGTTTTCCTTTGAAAATTCTGTTAGTAGTAGGACACGGGGCAAAAAAAATAATAAAGAAAATTCTGTTAGTGTAAGCTAATCTCGATATGTGGCTTACCGCGGCTGCACACTGGAGGCATCAGCGGTGCAGAACGGCAGCGGTTTACAATCACAGCACTCCGGTGCACACTGAGAGTCTCAGCAGCGAAGCGGCTTCTGACGTGTTCTTCGCTCCACCCGCGAGATCCCAAAATCCCTTGGGAATTCAAAGGTTATGGTCTGTTTATGCAGCAGGGTTCCTGCAGGGTCTTAAAAAGTCTTAACCCTCCCACTGTCTTCATGGGTGACCCAGAGAGGAAAGTTGACCATTGAGCAGGATTGACGGTTTATCCCTTGAGGTCCACGTGGCAGAGGTGAGGTGGTGCTCACTCCTCACCCCTGCCACATGGACCCAAGGGATAAACCGTCAACCCTGCTGAATAGTTAACTTTCCTCGCGGGGTCACACCCATTAGGACAGTGGGAGGGTTAAAAGCATTGAATTTAGATATTTGGAAATAATACCTTAAAAAGTCTCAACACCAGAACTAAATATTTTGCATAAAATATTCAATTAAACTAAAATACGATTCCTGCTTCTGCTGGTTAAATAAATTACCACCAACACCAGGAGTGGAACAAACGTCAGAACATGGCTAATCTGGGATGGTAGACAGACGCTTTAACCGCTGGACTACCATAGCCGATACCAACTTGCCTAAGGTGCTGTTGTCTGAGCGTGTGTGGGTGGAGTTTCACTAAAATGAAACGTTTTATTTCCAGGTAGACATTCAGGCTAACTCGTATTTAAGATAGAGCCACCGGTAATATTTTATCCTATAGCGAGCCTACCTTCGCTCTCGATGGTTTAAAATAGCATAAGATGGAACCCTTAAGAATTTTATTCCTAGTCCTTAAAATCTGGGATTTTCCTGGGAGAAGAGGCGTGAGCGCATACACAAGAATAATACTCGTAACTTATCTTACTCGATCCCATGAGTCTGCTGCTGCTGTTGCTCCATAGTTTCCTATGTGAGGGATAATAAACAAAAGTTTCGTTTTATTCATGTTAAAAGGACATGAGTGTGGGTGGGCTTGAGAAATGCTTTTAAAGTTCCTGTTAGTTTGTTTAAAATGCGTTTGTTACTATATTTTAGGAGTTTTATAAAATAGACATAATGATGGCAATGTGATTCCCAAGAACCAGATGAGCTCCTGATGGAGCTAGAACTCGGTCTCTAGGGGGAGCTGTAGGATTTCTGATGCTTGTCTTCAGCGACTCCATGTTGGAGGCTCAGAGGTCTTCTTAATGCGGAGGTAGAGGATAAGCTTCTAGTGTGCTCTTCTGCTCCACATGAGGAGTGTTAACTCTGCCCTTGCGCGTAGGGTTGGGCTCCACCTACCCCCTCTCACCTGGACCAATTTTTACCTCGGAGAGCTCCCTCCAGCATCGAGTCAGAGCCACACATCTGACCCAGTCATGCGTTTTCCTCATAGGAACAAAACCTTTCTGAACACATTTCCAGCCTGATGAATTGAAAAACATCACTTTTGTACATTTGAGTTTAGAATCATCGGCTCTGATCCTGATCGGAACCCTAACTGTGATTGTGAGAGGACTTTAGCCAACAATCCTGATGAAGCTGAAGAACTGTGCAAGATGTATGCATGTTCCAGGGTGATTGGGTGCATCATAAATGTCACGTGTTCCTCCTGGGGTCTGTGAGCTGACGGTGATGTAATTGTTACTCCTTTTGCTGTTGTTGTCGGAAACAAAGACCAGCCTGAGTACACACACACACACACATCTCTTTCTGTGTGTCTCATGGTTGTTGTCCTCTACACTAACGTTACTGCACACAGCATTGTCTAAGTCACACAGATGTGTTTGGGGCAGCTCAGTGGAAATGCTTTAACCCTTTGGTGCATAATGGTCACTACAGTGGACAGGTACTCAAAATTGTTATTTATTTGTTTTTGCTATTAAGCACAGCTGTTGAAGACTTTATTGTATTTGAGCCCCTCCATTTGGACTTCAGTAAGTCAAGCCAACATATTTCATGTTCAGAATGCACGTGGTCCACTAAGGTGGACCTATAATAAATTATTTGTAAATTATAAAATTTTACAAAAAATATTTGTTGAAATTTGTTTCATTCACACCTAAAGATGAATGAAAAAAATTGTTAAAAAAATCATGGCTGAAGATTTCATAATTCATGCATCAAAGGGTTAATGATGGTACTACTTATGGTTCCTCGTCACTTTTAGGTAAATTTTAACAGCTTCAGTTCAGCAGAGTTTTGCTGAATGACATTTTTTAGTCGTGCTTAAAAACAAACAGCACTGAGTCTGACCTGTTGGTAGCCTAAAACTAAAAGTGTATTAAAGTAAAAGACAAATAACAAAATGTTATGAGCGATCTGGTCCAGCCTCATGTTTCCCAACAGTGCAACTTTTTTCCATCTGGAGACCAGGAATGTTATCTTTTACTGAGGAAGACCGCCAGCAGTAAGAGGGGTGCGTGAAAACAAACAAGTGCTGTGTGACATAAACAAAAACAGTTGTATGGTCATGTGACTCAGTTCAGACTCAGGTTCGGTTGTAATATTCAGTGATTTTTCACTGCTGTGCTCTGCAGACACGACTAAACACTTTCATGATGTCTGGTGTTTGGACAGCAGGTCTATCATTAATGTCAGACAGATGATCTATTTTAAGGTTTTGGAATAAGTTGGGGTGTCTTCCACAGGACTGGAACCTCCTGGGTCAGTTAAGGTTAGAGTGGTGCTGCCATCCGGTTATGGTTTTGTCCCTCCACCTGTCTCTTCACCTGACTGCTGGAGAAAGACAGTCGGGCGTTTGGGGGGGGGGGGGGGGGTGTTGTTTTTTATTTAAATTTCTCAATAATTCCGTTTTCCTCCCTAGAGGTTCCTTTTTCTTATAAAGCATTTCTTTCAGGTCTTAAGTGATCTAGGGTTTGTTATTGGGAAGCGTCTAACTGTTCTGGTGGGGACGATGCTGTCCAAACAGACGTTTATATAGTCAACACATCCCTGCAGAGTATCTTCAGATTTCTGGGTCTCTCCCCTGGTCATAGGATAATATTAATAATAATAATAGTACATCAAACTTATATAGCGCTTGTTTAGGACACTTAGGACACTCAGAGATGCTTGTGTGAACTCTCACATTCACACATGGCCAGTGATGGTAGGCTACTGCGTAGCCACAGCTGCACTGGGGTGGTCTGACAGAGGTGAGGCTGCCATTTGGCGCCGTCGGCCCCTCTGACCACCACCAACACAGGCAAGTTGGGTGAAGTGTCTTTCCCAAGGACACAACAGCAGAGTACCCCTGGCGGGAGCTGGAATCGCGCCCAAACCACTCCGATCATGAGGCAACCCAATCTACCTCCTCAGCTACTGCTGCCCCAGGATAGGATGCATCTTAGCAAGGATTGTGAACCCTCAGCAGAGTACGATCCCCTTTGCTTATGACTGGTGTGGCAGAGAAGTTGTATGTTTTGTTGGCGTTAGCGTAAAACAAGTGTCGTATTTTATTTTCTCTGGTGGTTGAAGTCAAATGCATTGGGGTGTTGTGTCTGCAGCTTAGCAACACCTGGGCTGATGACATCACACTCAGTCTGCAGCTGATAGTGAATTGTATGCTGCTAGCATGACACTAGTGAGTTCCCTTTTTAATTAACTACTAGCACTTCCAACATTACGTTAGGCCTCAAGATTAGCCACCCTTCAGCCTCTCTGCAGATTAACATGTTTGTTTTAATATTGGTCCAGACTGAGATGCTAGAGCGCTTCATTTCCTCTTTATACACACAGAATTTGAAACAGGATCAGACTGCTTTATTTCCTCTGACTGAACTCTGATTACACATTTGGAAGATTTTCCTACTCTCCTCCTGGATTGTTGCCTGGCTTAAGTCGTAAGAGCATGCTGACATTGTCCAGAGCGTGCTTGTGTGGTCAAACTGGAATAAAATGCAGTTGTCAAACCATTTGGCCTCTGGTCTTTGATTGACTAGCACTTTTCCAGTACTTTATCTGGCATGAGGTGGGTGGACAGCTGTAAAAAACTGACCTGAATTAGCAGGATGTACATATTGACATTATACTCTTTGCACTTAAGTGGAAATCTATTTCAGCCTCTTGCTGTCCCTTTCCATGTCAGTTAGATAGTTCTTTCTTCCAGTTACGGGCCTGCGCCTGCACACTGCAGCAATCAGATTGGCTTAGAGCTCCAAGCCATGACCTCCTTTCAGTAAACTTTCTTCTCAGTTAAAATTCTGTTCCACTCCTGGGTCCAACCCAGTCCATTTTTTATAGCTGAAGTAATGATTTTAGATGTAGTTCCCTCACACTTCCATCTGAAGTTCCCAAACACAGCAGCCCGATCATTCCACCGTCCTGCAGTCTGACGAAAACACCAGAGTGTGTGAATAGCCCCTCTAGAGACCACGCTGTGGTTTATTTCAGTCCCACTGATTCGTACCTAACGATGGCTGCCAATAATGACCGTTTTTATATTAGTTGTTCTTTTGGCCGGTTTATGTTTACATCAAAATAAAGTGTTGCTTATTAAAAAAGATCCTTTTTAAATATAATTAAGTTCACTTTGTTTCTGCTCAAAGCTGCAATGGCAAATTTAGAAAACAGACGAGCTTAAAACATGTTTTCATGCCTCTTAGCAGCGTTCTAACGTTCTATAGCTATAAAAATATTGTGTAGATTTCAAAAAAGGAAATATTTTGTTCTCTCACATCTAAAAACCACCGTCAATAACACGTTACGATCCAAAAGCAACTATTGGACCATCCGGTTGTCTGTCTCGCCGAACCATTACTCACTCACATTTAGCAACAGAACGCCACTGGTGTGAGAGGTTCTTTGCTCATACCAGAGAAGGAGCAACAGCCGGCTGCTACCACTTCGGCTTCAAACTACCAGAGTCCCCCCTAAAAAAAAACATTTGACGCAACGGACAACAAAAGATGTTTGGACTTAGAAAACAGCAACTGGTGTTTAACACCATCTCGTTTCCTCTGGCAATGTGGGTTTCCGGTTCCAGCATAACCGTGTCAGGATAGATGCATCTGGCGTGTTTGTGTTCAAATCTAGATTGTTTGCAGATTTGCTTAAACCGCTTTAAAGGAGTTTGAATATTGAGCAGGTCTAGTGTGCTTGTGAGTTATGTATGACCTGCTGTTGGACGTGGACGGGAGTAGCTTGGTGTTTCTGCACCATTCAGTCCTGAGTCTGGTCTCCATCTCTATTACTGGGCGAGAGGTTGGAGTCACTCTGAACAGGTCCAGTCTAACACAGGGCCTTGGTGATTGTAAGTTTAGTAGGTTATCCAGTCAGAACTTTAGTTTGGGCTCTTCTACTGATGCCCGATGTTGGGAAGTCAGATTTTACAACTTCTGATGATTTAAATCCAGTTCACTGGTTTCCAGCCAGAGTTCACCGGCTGGTGTTTGTTTCAGCAGCTTTCCCTCTCTGTCCCTACCAGCATGGTTCAGAGAGTATTGGATGCTTGCAGGGTTCGGTAGTAGAGTGCTCCACAGTCAAGTGCCCCGTGGCAGAAGGACAGACACACGGACAGAAAGACTGCACAAGTGGAGGACAAGTAGCTCTCCTCCAAGAGCAACCCCTCCTGCCCTCAGTCTCTCCTCTTGCTGCTGTGTCTCTCCCCTCATCGTTCTTTGTCTTGGGAATGCACCAACCAGAGAGGGGCAGGAGGTGGAGAGAAGGGGGGAGGGGTGAGAGAGTATGTCAGACAGCGGAGAGGGAAAAAAAGCAAGTGAACTGCATGTGGCGGAGGGACACAGAAAGCAGGCGGTGAGGTGAGGAACAAAACTAGGAAAAGCTGCTGTTTTATTGAGTTTCTCTGAATGTTTTATTTCCCCACTGCTGCTAACATTGGGTGCAGATTTCCTGTTTGAATCTAACAAGAAAGAAAATGCATGGAAATGAGGAGTGGACATCACAATGGTAGGATGAGAGAGGGTAAAATGGAGGAGATGAAAGCTGTCCTACTGAGGAGTCCATCTAGGAGCCTCGCATCCTCCAACTCCAGCTGCTGGTGAGCTTGTCGTTTCTTCTGTTCTCCGTCCCTCTCCCTGAGCCTCACACTGGGAGAGTCTATGCACAGAGAAAACACGGACAGTTGACAGTTATGTCCTGCACTCTACAGCTGTGAGACAAGGCTAGATGTCCACTTTCCCTTTTTCAAAAAGACTCATTGAGAGCAGAAAGGTCGGATCGGACAGCATGAAGCTGGAAGGAATAAACGTGTTGGGAGTGTAAACTGGACCGGACCTCCTGTACGTATGACACCTTTGTCTTTCTTTGACATTTGAGCCTTTGTTCCTCGGTTCACGTTCCTGCTGCTGCAGTTAGCGGGTGAATGCTTTCTCTTTGCTTTAGGACTGCAGGAACCAGGAAATCACAAACTAGTGTTGCATTTCAGGAAATCAGATCAGGATGTCTTTGTTACTCAACCGTGGGGAAGCTGCTGTGGTCAGGTCTGGGAAAACAAATGAATAGTAAAAAAAAAATGTGTTTTTAAAATGATTGCATATATTATTGCACAGAACTTTATCCCTGCAGGAAGTACTACGACACCTCCACCTGACGTTTATGTTTGTGTGTTCTCGCCCCGACAAGCTGCTAGTGTTGTCTCACTGGGAACTTTAGTACCACTTGGACTGTCCTTACTTATTCCAGTGTAAGGTGAAACAGGGAATGCAGCATCAAAAAGTCCTAAAAGACGTATTCCTGCAGGTTTGACCAATAACATGGTGCGTTATGCTAACTTCAGAAACTGATTAAACATTTTCTCTTGGAAGTGTTTCTTTGTTTAAAAACATTTAGAAATGGCGGCATGGTGGTGCAGTTGTTAGCACCGTAGCCTTGGGACTGGAATGTTGCAGGTTAGAATCCCGGCTGCAGCCTTTCGGCGTGGAGTTGACGTGTTCTCCTCGTGTGTGTGTGGGTTTTCTCCGGGTTTTGTCCCACAGAGCAAAACCATCTTAGGCTGATCTGTAGGAAGTCCCTTTAAACAAAATGCATGAAAAAAACTGCAGAGAGTTGATGATACAACTGCCTCTCACCCAGCAAGTGTGTGTGGGTGGTGGTGGGGGTTAAGACCAACAGGTCAGAGGTCACAGGTTTTGATTCTGAGGACTTTAGGTGGATGTCTTTCCTCTAGATGAGTGAGACTGGCTGGTGTGTTCTCTGTCTGCTTCTGTGACCTGGACCCGCTGCTTTTTGTCCTAATGGTGGCTCATCTCTGAAGAATATACCAGAACACTTCGCCTCCACTGGTCTGCCTGTGGACAGGAAAGTAAACTGGTACCATCTCCTGTGAGACTGGTCAGTGTCTCTCAGACAGGGATGTAGTTTTCTGTCTCTAAGCCAGGCCAGTAGAAATGAGAACACACACACACAGCTGTGCTTACGGTCTCCCTGGCGTGGCACAGACACCATCAGAACTAATAAATACCTTCACTATCAGTGGTTGTTGAGAAAGCGTCCGCTGTGTTTTTATTGCTTGTCTGAACAGATCAACTTTCTGCTGATTAAATGCAAAAGAACAGGACAGAAAAGGAGATTTGACTTTGAACACAAACATGCCTGTTGATCGTTTCATCTGTCTTGTTCCAAATGCTGAGGTTTGGGTCGTGAAGAGCCGTCTCTTCTTCAGCTGAGACCGCTTTAACGTTCCCAACCTCTCTGTGTCTCTCAGCTGTCCCTCGGAGACGAGCAGTGTGAAGTCACACGGAATGGCTATGAGTCTAAAGAGCTGGTGTACCTGGTCCACATCTACTGTCAGGTAGGAGCGCCTACACACACACACACACACACACACACACACACACACACACACACACACACACACACACACACACACATGATGGTTTCATCCTCCTGATGCTGAGGCCGGCCTGAATCAGGTTGTGTCAGAAACTCGTTATTGTTATAAAATCTGGGATATTTTCAGGTTCAACGCCATTCATGGATGATGTTGCAACAAATGCTTTGGAAACCCCTGTTTTCTTCAGTTTTATTAAAGACATGTTGTGTATTTTCCGCAAGTTTCAGGCAGCCTAGAAATCTGGACCAACCGTAGCAGCAGCAGCAACATTTAGCTCTGCCACGCTCCAGCAAGTCTGCCATTGGCCCAAACTATTTTAGGTTGGGCCAGTCACAGCGCTCTGTTTGTAGAGGGATGTTATGTGGGCTTAGCACCAAAGCTGCAAAGGAGAAAAACTACAAAGATGGCGTCTGTTCAGGAACGGTGCTCATTTGAAACCGCTTTGGCATCAAACTTGGACGAGTTAGACCAGAGCTTTTCTTTGAGACATGAGCAGATAGAGGTACTTAAGTCTTTTATTTTGAAAAAGATGTATTTGCTTTTACTTCTTCGACGGTGTACGGTAGACTGCCTCGTTGGCAGATTTCTGAAACGATTAATATCTCCAGTCGTTTGTCGCTCTGCTTGGTCCTAGTGCTGTCCAATAGCATGCAGAGACAGTTTGAAAGACAACCGTAGATTCCACCACGACTGAGCTCTGTCTATGGGGCGTGGCCTGACTGTATATTCACGTATATAGGATGGCGTGCCAGGTACAGTTTGTTCAGATTTTGTTATAAAGACTTTAAGCTTGAGAGTTACTCCAAGCTTCATCCCAGTACTCCATAAAAACAATTTTAGACTCTGTGGTGTCTGTTTTTGTGCTCAGATGCCATAAAACAGGTATGAAGATGTGTATTTGGAAATTCCATTTTCAGCCTTTGGAAAGTTACAGTTCTCTTTAGAAAGGAAAGAAAATCCTTGCAGTTGGTCGCTCAGGACACAGAGAAGTAGCACAGTGAGTCTGGTTCAGTGCCACAAACCCAAGGAGGAGGAGCAAACCACAAGCAGAGTTTGAAACTAGGACAGAAGAAGCGAGTTGAGTGAACCACAGAGCCCTCCCAGTGGTGGTGTCTCTCCCAGCCAACTCTTTAAAAACAGCCCCAGCACCAGTGGCTCGTGCAGTCAGCTGCAGGCCCAATTGCACAAGTACTGGCCTTGGTTCTCACTGATCCTGCTTGGAAAAATCAAAGCAGACAACGTACACTGCCAGCTTCTCTGTGAGGTTTTATGTTTTTTTTTCACAAGATCAAAAAATAACAAAACTATTTAGTTTTTCCCTAAGTTCTGATACAGGATGGTGGGTTGAGAGGAAAAATTCTGGGTTTGTACTTGTGCTGTTGGCTTTGAAACGCTGCATTGAGCCTGGAAAGACTGAGTGAGTCAATCATGTGGAAACAAATCTAGTTTCTAAGTATTCAACTGGAAAACCTGACTTTTATTTTGACTTGTTTTCATGTTGATCACTAAATCAGTGTCTGTGCAGACAAAACTAAACAGAACTGTTGCAGGTTAACGGAAAAGGTTTTGTTGGACTGGTGTCACTGCAGGTTGGTTTATTAGCATCATTCTCTAGGGCTGAACGAAATTGGAACGCTTTCACGTTGTGTTTTTCTGTCCATACAAATTAAACGGCCATATTAAAACATACAGGAATTCACAACAAACCACTTGGGTAGCGCATTAAGTTATGCTGCTCTCCTGCCATCTGGTTGACACTGAACCTGTTGGTGTTTTAGGAACTACAGGAGGTAAAAGACATTCTCAAATTCCAATTACAGTCCAACTCACCGTCTAAAGCCTCGTTTTACGTCCACAAGGGCCCAGTTAGCGTTCTCCAATAAAATTGTTTGTCCACAATCCAACATATCATTGACATCTTACGTGATCCAATAAGTGAAGGGTTACCCTCCTCTGCTGGGACATAGTCTTCAGCTATTGGTCGATAGGTCAAAGGGTTGACCCCTATTCTCCCATGTGTAGCTAGAACCATTAGCGGCATGATGTATTGTTGGTTCGAGTGTCAAATAGCCAATGAAATTTGGAGAACAGATATCACTAAACCAACCGTTCGTGGTCTGCTTCCTCTAACTGTCTAAGATTGATTGTGATTGGTGGGCTGCTGTGTGTCAGGCACTATTAGATGAGAACACATTAAGTCCTTCATCTCAGCAGGACCTGTGATGTGCCCATCGCTCATGCTTTCTAGGGGTGGGAATTAATACGTTGGCAAAATATTACTGCACATGGTCTCCTGCATTACACCTGTCAGTGAATTAATAATCCATTGTACCCGTATCGGTTGGAAAGTTCTTTCCAAAAGTTTATGCTTTATGCTTCTTGTGAAGGCAGAGTCGTCTTCCTGCTGTAGCTTTTGCAAGATGGGAAGAAAGTCACCACAGGTCGGACTTTAGTCACTGGAGTCTGCTGGTGTGGAGGTTTGATTATAAGGCAAATGGTGCTAACATGATAAGCAGTGTTAGTTTATTAGTTACCTGCAGTATTAACAGCAGAGGAGGAGCAAGCGCCACCGCTGCTGCTGCATTAAAAGTCTCTAGTCCAGAGTTATAAGTACTGCATCTTTTGTGCAGAAATGCTTTTGCATATCCAAAGCGTTTCCTCTCTTTGATGATTCATCCACATTGCAATTATTAAAAGTTTCCCTGTTGTCATCCTTTCTCGTGAAGTATAACCAAACTTTGGACCGCCATGTTGCCTGCTGAGTGAATACGGAAGCTACGCTGCGTGCGTGGTGACGTCATTCGCTCCTACTGGAATTGATCTGGGAATCGTTTGCAAAAACGTCAAATGATTCCTAGGAATTGAAATGGTAGGAATCAGTTCTCAACAAGAACTGTTTTTTGATTTCCACCCAATGCATAAATTGCAATGTTGATTCTTAAACGCAACATTGTGCTGCTCTACCCGTTTGGCAAGAACACATTCTTCAAAACATTGTTGATCCACATAATTAACAGTTTTAATTAAAAACATAAAGCTGGCTGAAGTAGTGGAATGAGTCCTGTTGGGGTTAGAGTTGGTCCAGGTCCACTTAAGCTGTTGACTCCATCTTGTGTTCTGTTGGGTGAAACTTGGATCATGTTGTTGACAGTATTCAGGAACCGCTCTCGGGTTTGGTTGGAACTGAGACCTGCTCCCCCAACAGGTCTCAGAGGAATGGCAGACCAGGGTGTGACTGTTAGTGGTTCCTAAACCAGACGGTGTTTTGTTTTTTTGTCGCCCCGCTGAAGGGTCGAAGCTGGATTGTGAAGCGCAGCTATGAAGATTTCCGTGTCCTGGACAAGCACTTGCATCTCTGCATCTACGACCGACGTTTCTCGCAGCTGCCTGAGCTGCCTCGCCTGGACAGCCTGACGGACCAGTCAGAGGCAAGAACCACAATAATACACACGCCAAACTCCTCCTGAAACTCAGAAAGTAATCAATGGATGCAACCCAGTTCAAGATGGCCGCCAGTATTATGTTCCAGCAGCTCTCAGACAACTTTTCACACAGATTAATGATCCACCTGCCAGTGGGCCCAGTGGGACGCTGCTTCACCACCACGTCCAAGCTCCAGTAGCCGAGAATCAGCTTTAAGGTGTTGTAGGTCTGAAGCACCATGAGTCAGAATCATTTCTGTAGGAAAAACTACCTAACATTTAATTTTACATCCATATGTTTCTGATTTATTTATCTCTTTGAAAAAAGATTAGACAGAGTTTTTCTTTCCAGTCCATTTCTGCCTTTAGTAAAGCCGGATGGTGTTGTGTTGTTGGGAAGTCTGATTATTCCCCTTTACTATGTTAACCCTGAGTGCAATGACTGTGTGTTTATGCAATGATCAGCTCAGCTTAACTCCTGGATGGGGAGACGGGACTGTTGCTTTTTGAAGTGGATGAAATGGCACTAATGGCTCTGGTTCCCTCCTCATTAGTCCGTTTCCCAGATGTTGTTGGCCTACCTCTCACGGCTCTCTGCGATCGCTGACAACAAGATTAACTGTGGGCCGGCCCTGACGTGGATGGAGGTAACTCTCCAAGGTCCAGTCGGACCTGTTAGATGAAAACAGCTCTACACCTAAGGATAGCTTCATCTACCTTAGCTTCATTTCACCTGAGCTTACAAAGATGCTGGGTGTGCCTACTGCTGCTATAGAGGTCATAAGGTCATCCAGCTGGGGTTTATGGTTTTAAATACATACTGTATGGCTTTAACAAATTATTCAATTCAAGTTTATTTCTATAGCGCCAAATCACGACAAGAGTCGTCTCAAGGCACTTCACACAGTAAACATTCCAATACAGGTCAGTTCATTAAGCCAATCAGTAAAAAGTTTTCTATATAAGGAACCCAGCAAATTGCTTCGAGTCACTGACTAGTGTCAGAGTCTTTACAGCAATCCTCATACTAAGCAAGCATTTAGCGACAGTGGAGAGGAAAACTCCTTTTTAACAGGAAGAAACCTCCAGAGGATCCTGGCTCAGTATAAGCAACCATCCACCATGACTCACTGGGGATGGAGAAGACAGAACACACACACGCACACACACGCACCAAGTAGTGTTTCTATGGTTACATTGTGATTTCTTAGTAAATATTCTATTTGGTGAGAGATAAACTGTATTGTATTTGTCCTAATGAATCTATAATTAAATAGGTAAACTAGTAGTAGCACATTCAATGTCAAAGAAAGTAAACTGTTATCAGGAGAGGAAGAATGTTTAAGTGGTTAGCAGCAGTGTTCAAGACGATGGCCCCCTCCATGAGGGCACCACAGCTCAGCAGAACATCATTGTAGCTTCTTCTGGGGAGATAAACACTTAGAGAGAAAATAAAGTTCACAGCTGAAATAGCAGGAAATAATACAGCTAAAGAGCAGATTGTAGAAGAAAGTAGTCAAGTGTGGAAAGTGGTCAGTATGTACTCCAGCAGTCTAAGCCTATAGCAGCATAACTACAGAGATAACTCTGGATAACCTAGCCTTTTAGATGGAGGCATGTTGGAGGCAGGGCAAGGGAGAGCCGTCTTTACCGACTTTACACTCCACCTCCCACTACTCTCCCACTTGTCCAGATCTGGGCTAACATCAGATTTTAACCATAGACCCTATCAAATAAAAATGTTTTAAGCCTAGTCTTAAAAGTAGACAAGGTGTCTGCCTCACGGACTAAAGCTGGGAGTTGGTTCCACAAGAGAGGAGCCTGAAAGCTAAAAGATCTGCCTCCCATCCTATTTTTAGATATTCTGGGAACCACCAGTAGACCAGCAGTCTGAGAGCGAAGTGCTCAGTTAGGAACATATGGAACAATCAGATCACTGATGTATGATGGAGCTTGATTATTAAGAGCTTTATATGTGAGAAGGAGGATCTTAAAATATATTCTGAATTTAACAGATAGCCAATGTATCAAGTTTATAAGTGCAAATTAAATTGTTTTGATTTGTTCTCGGAGTAAATGAATGAATAAACACACTAATGAAGACAGAAACAGTTGTGTTTGCCTACTTCCTCATGGTGGCTTCATCTCCAGGTTGACAACAAGGGGAATCACCTGCTGGTTCATGAAGAGTCATCCATCAACGTCCCAGCGATAGCAGCGGCCCATGTCATCAAGCGCTACATCGCTCAGGCCTCCGACGAGCTGTCCTTTGAGGTGATGACAACCATTTCTAACCAGCCTGACCCACATCACAACACGTGTGCGATAATCCACCGATTGAAACGTCTCTCTGGTGTCCGATGTCCCTGCAGGTTGGAGACATTGTGTCTGTGATTGATATGCCCCCTAAAGAAGACACCACGTGGTGGAGGGGCAAGCACGGCTTCCAGGTCCGCCCACACCGCTCAGAAGATGCTTTCATCTTTAGGCCTGAAGGCCTACCTGTAGATCTGGTGTCTGGTTAGGGTCATGGAGGCGTGGACACCAGTGTATCTGAAAACCTGCAGATCAAGTTTAATGTTTAGAAGTGAAGCTGTCTGTTGGACCGGTGGGTGTCGTCTCCGTCCTGCTTTCATTTCCATCTGACCGCTCACTGCTCTGCTCTCTCCAGGTCGGCTTCTTTCCCAGCGAGTGTGTGGAGCTCATAAATGACAAAGTGCCACAGTCCATGACCAGTTCTGTGCCAAAACCAGGTACGATTCTTGTCCCATGCAGTACTCGGGTAGAGGGACCTGATGTGTGGCTGTCTGGCTTTAGAGCTGCCCTCTCATGTTTATTTAATGCCAGTTTAAAGGTGAAATACTACTGAGGAGGAAGTATTTGTTAGTGGTTCCACAACCTGTGTCCAGTGGATAAAACACAAGGTCTCTCTGACGGTATGGCTCCGTTTCTACGTGTTTCTGAAAGACGAAACCCGTAATTCAGACTGGTTATGTTTACTTTACTCTCATTTGCAAACTACATCATCCAAGAGCATCTAGAGCAGACAGATGAGTCCAAACCATTGTGGTATCGATCACAAAACCTGTTTAGCATCAGGGAGAGCTGGAAACGGAAGGCTTAAATATGACCAGATTAATGTTCGCTACAGCATCTTATCTAAATCCTGAGCTACTGTCACAGCACCCGGCTGGTGGTGGTGTGAAGGGCGGGGGTGGAGCTGAGGCTCCATCTTCTTCTATTCCAGCAGTTTGGTTTAGTGAGCACCCATGTTGCTGTGCACCCTCCATCCACACACACACACACACAGCTCCAGCTTTAACTCCACCTGCTTGCCCACCACTCTGCTCTAATGTGTGAGAGCTTGTGTCACTGTACACGCTGATTTACAGCAGCTTACCTGCACCTGAAGGGAGAACCTGCACATCCTGGTTGTTGCGGCCGGCTGTCCTCTAAAGCCGCTGACTTCTCTTGAATCATTTCTGTCTGTTGTAATTCTAGAGAAACTTCTGGTTGCCTAAATGATGACAATGTCTTAGAATCACCTGTATTGTGTCCGATCTGACATTGTTTGCCCCCCACTGCCTGATCTCATCATCACTAGTGTCATCTTACTGCCCAGCTGTGTTAGCTAATGTTAGCATGTTTCCTGATGAGCTGTGTTTGACTGTGACTCCTCTGCCTCAGCCTCGCCCTGCTCTGGCCTGCAGCCTGCTTCATGGAGTCTCTTCCCTCCCTGTGCGTGTTGGTATACACACTCCACCTGCCTGTCTAAACTCTGTCCCCACACACACACACACACACACACACACACACACACACACACACACACACACACACACACACACCAGGTCCAGCTTGGTTTAGCAGGTCTTTGAATTCAAATCTGCAGAACATCAAATTGCAGTGTTAGCAACGGTTAGCAACAGTTAGCATTAGCATTGTGTAAATATGGTCACAAACACGAGGTAATCAGCCATAACATTATGACGTCATCTTCTGGTGAACCCAGAAAGGCAGAAATAGGCCCAAGCATCCTGATCTACACCACCATGCTGTTAGATGGACCAGGTCACAGCTCACTGGTAGCTGCAGCATGTCCTCAGTCATTCCTGGAGTGGCCCACGGACAGGACGGGTGATTGGATCACGGGGGCTCGCTGATGGATGAGGAGACATCCTGGTGTTTTGGTCCAGTAGAGGACCTACAGGACAGCTGAAGACGTTCTTGTTGGTTCAGATTCAAGCACATCAGAAATTTGTCTGCTGCTATTTAAACGGTAGGAGTATCAGGTTTTGTTTAATGCGTTTCTGTTTGTGTACCTGTAAGAGACATGGGACCAGAGGCATTGTGGGAAAACAGGTGTCTGGGTGCTACCTGTGACATGTTCTCCTGGCATAAACACTTTCACCCACCTTCAGGAGAACGTTCCTTTTGGAGCTTGTTGCTGATCCCAGCTAAATTGTTATGAAAATACTTGGGATTTTAATGGAGGACGTAATCAGATGTGAGTTTGTTGCTAGAGCAGCTTTACGCCCCAACTGGTGCTAAGGGCCTGTTGGGCGTACCCCGTTACCCAACGTTAGAGGAAGAACCATCTGAACCCATGGGATGAACACATCGTCTCGGGATCTCCTCCTGTAAACCTATAATCATGGTCCCACGGGTAGTGTAAGAGCTTTGGGGGGCTTCACATCCCAGGACCCCTACCATCAACGTGTCAGATTCAATAGCAGACCTTCAGAGGCCTGGTGGTGCTCTGGTCTCCATCAGCCCTGTTGTGGGTGGGAGATGTTGCATTTTTAGAGGGTGGTCATAATGTTATGGCTGATGATTGTAACTGCCTTCCCCCGAGATTCCGTTCGGCTGATTCGCTGATACAGACTCACCTTCATATCCAACGTTTTCATTTGTCCTCTGACCAGATGCTTTGTTCTCTAACTGAAAATGCTTCTCTCCCTCTGATTCTCTCATGCCTCCATCATCCATCCACCCAAATGTCTGTTGGTCCATCTGTCCACGGGAATGCATGCAGACTTGGAGATGGAGAGTGTTTTACAGGACAGTGCATGGGTGGCCGACCCGCTAAACCACTACACCTTAAGTTCAGGTAGAAACAGAAACTCTTGGTGTGTTGTCGTGACAACCTCTAACAAACACAGTCCTACTAACTTCCCACCTCTGGGTGACTCTTACCCGTCTTTGATTCTGGTGCTGGCTGCTCACGAGCGGTTTCTGTTGTGTTGTATGAATAGAAGAGTGTGTGCCATGAACAAAAGTGTGTGTTTACTCTGAGAGGAGAGCTGCTTCTCCACAGTTTGACTAGGTTATCTGTATTTGTTACATTTATAACGTATAAATGATTATGATCCTACTAAAACATTCAGTTATAAACTAAACAGCTCTGAACCCACGCCTCCCTCCTCCTGACTTAAGGAGCTATTGTTCTGATCCCGATCCTCCATCTTGTCCTGCTACCATCTAGTTGGTTTGTTTATGTTTCCAGATTATCTTGTGATGATTCCAGCCCGAGTGTGAAAAGCTTCACACCGTCCCGTGTTGCTGACTCCAGTCAGCAGGTGGAGCTACAGCGTGAAAAGGAACGCGTGTAGAGTGACGGTTCAGATCAGATATAATCACAGACAGTCTGCCTTAAAACTCTTCGCTACTTTTAATCAGTGCAGAAAATTATTATTCAATAATTTCCTGACCGAGCGCACTCGACTTGAGATTTCTGTAGTTAGCAGTCGTCTGTTTACATTTCAGAAGGACGTCACCTCGTCCTAAAGAGCCACGCCCACAAGAACATCTGCCTCCAGCAGCTGTCATTACAAGTGTGTATGACACACACCAGCTGTCTGTGCTGACTCTAGTCGCTGTGTTTCTGAGCAGGGATGTGTGTGCTCAGGCTGGCCGGAGGACCAAAGCTGCTCTGTCTCAGTAAAGGACACATAGACTGTGGGAAGATTTGGATTTGGTTTCTGAAGTTGGTGGTGCACCGTCAAACCAGAGCCACGCTTGAATGAAGCGTCATCTCCGCAGCTCTGTCACCTAGCTAGGTGTGTGCGAAAGGATGGGGGGGGGGTTTAGCTGGGTTGCTACGGCGTTAGTAGAGCTGCTGTGTGTGTGTGTGTGTGTGTGTGTGTGTGTGTGTGTGTGTGTGTGTGTGTGTGTGTGTGTGTGTGTGTGTGTGTGTGTGTGTGTGTGTGTGTGTGTGTGTGTGTGTGTGTGTGTGTGGATGAAGGCCAAATGTGTGTGCGTGCGTGGCTGTTGAGTTGAATCTGCTGGGCCACCGTGGAGCTAGCTAGGTCCTGACCAGCCTTGGTTTATTTAATCCTTTTACAATGAAACCCTGTAAATCCGTCTGTGGAGCGCGGAGGCTTTGTCTTCCTCTCCATGGTGACTGAAAGAGCACATTCCTGCAGGGAGCCACATGGCTCTGGAGAAAGATTCCCTCTCTTCACCACCGACCGTCGCTGCATGGAAACTGTTAGCACAGTTGGTGTGTAGGGATCAGGGTCACTCCAGTCCCCAACAGTCTTTTAGTTTGTCTGTTTGAAAATAAAAAGCTAAAATAATGGAGACAGTCAGATCTGGTTCCCCCCAGTCAGCCCAGTAGACCTGACCCAGATGCAGAGCCCAGTGTCGTCTTTAGTGCAGACACCAGTGCTTTGGGCAGCTGTGAGCAGACTGGAGCCAAGACAGCTGGTTATGTGAGGCAGAGGAAGGGACACGGGGAGAATGTGTGAGACAGAGTGTGATTTGTCCAACTGTTCCCGAGGATTTCGGATCATTTCCTGGTACTGTGAAAGAATGCAGGATGCCTGGGGTAACTGGAGCTTCAGCCAGATGCTGCACCGTCTCTGGGTTTGTCATCTTGTTGTACAGCAGGTAAAAAGACAGGAAACGTGTTTTTTTATTCTCACTGGTGTTGTTGCTGGTTCTTTTTCGTTTTAGATCCTTTTAAGGACAGGAGTAAGTTTGTTTTTTAAGTCCTGATAGTTTAAAAAGCTGTGGTTACATCTGCCCTTACGGTGGATGACATCAACACTCTTCCTTTGCTGCGGCTGTACAGCATGTGGGAATTTAGCTAGCTGGTACAAAGTCGGGTTTACTGACACTCGGATGTTTGCAGCAGCTTTAATCCGGATCTTGTCTTGTTCTTTCAACAGGAAGACAAATGTCCTGAGTCTCTTCACCCCTGAAAAGTCAGATATATCATCCACATCCATGCAAAAATACCTGCTGCACGCGACTGCATCCTTAAACAACTCTCATGCTGTTTGTAGAGTCGGATATCAGGTCAGGCACTCGCTGCGTTCTGCTCACTGAAGCAGTAGGCCGTAAATGCCGATGGGGTCAGAAATGAGCAACAATCCCGATGTTATTGCATGAAGATGTTTACTTATTTTGTACTAAGGTTGTTTTATTTTTATTTGCACTGGCAGCAAAATGTATGAAAGTCCATCGCCTGATGTGGGTTGAGCTTTACCACTCTGACGTTCCTATCTGTAAGGTTTTCCGTCTTTAGATTACTGGCACCTTGAATTTTATGGCCTTCCACTCGGGTCACTGGCATCTAACGAGTGTAGTGTTTTGGTGTTCTAGCGAATCTGCTCTGCTCCCGTTTTCTACTGAAAACTTAACACAACATTAAATGAGTTTCTCGTTTCTCTGCCTTACTGGTTGAAAGCAACTGTCGTAAACAACCCCGCTGTTTCTAGCGGCCTAGCGCTTAAAACTAGCTAATGCTAACACGAGCCAGCTGATATTAAATGAGCCACAAAGTAAAAAGATCAGATGGACAAAAATGCTATTACGTAAAGGTTGACTATGGAACACGGACAATCTGGCTAACTCTGGTGTTCAGAGGTGGTGTTGCAATAACAGGACTAATTTTCCAGCCGCTGGGATGTTGGTTCAATGCTGACACGTTCCAGCATCATGTGCAGAGACGAATCGTACAGGATAAGGACTCATTTCTGCTAATAAGTATATTTTACAACTTGATTTACTGTTGGAACGTCTTCTGGGCTCAGAATCAGCTGCTTGACTTGTCAAGTGTGCCATTTTACACAGTCCCAACGTTGCCTTGCCGAGCGGATATTTTAGCTCAATGGTGCCCTCTAGCTAAACATAAACAGTGTCGTGCCCAACAGAATAACAGTTTGATTGTTTATCTTTTTAAATATAGCTTTAAAAGGAGAAACGCTACATTCATTCTGCACACCGCTGAACGCACCGTGGGGGTATTGTTTATTTTTTAAATATAGCTTTTTATTGAAATGTTTCATATTCCAATTTTTAAAGTCCAGTTGCAACAAAGCCAGGTCACCATCAGTCCTTGATTTCGTAGCCTCCTTTAGCTCCCTCAAACTAGTGTAGGCTACACTGATGTTCACTCTGGTTTTAGCTCTTGGCTTCACCTCCAAAGATATTACTCTTACTTTCAGGCTCCGCCATGATGCCAACAAAAATACAAACTTCTTCCTCTTATTCTTGTGCTTTTTGTTGACGGCCAGTTAACTGAAAAAGCTAACTGCTAACCTTTATATCAGCTACAGCACAGTAGTCAGCTGTTGTCGTAAAGCAGGTAGAGACCTCTCACTAATCGTATCTGACCTTCAAAACTTTTGAGTACAGTTTCTGGTCAGCAGAGTGCAGTCCAGTGTGAAGCTGCTTATTGCTCAAGAACCATTAAAACCAGTTTAAAAGCAATAATGAAAAGTCTTAGTGTTGCTTTAGTGTAACAACTGTGGTGTTTCTGCTCACACTCACTATCGGGTCTGTTTATTACATGTTGCACTTTAATAATTAATCATTTATGGCGCTGGTTGTCATATTTCCTGGTGCACTTCAAGTTAGTGCAGGTCGGAGATGACAGAACCTGAGTCAGGTGCTGTATCACAGGTCTGGTCTGGGTCATCGGTCCTCTCAGGAGGTTTAGTTATATTCTGGCAGGTTTTAATTTCGAGAAACAAACCAGTTGGACCTTTTCCAGCTGCTGTGGTGAAACTGGAGGGACGCATTCCTGGCTCTGGAGCGTCTCTGTCCCTTTGGACTCCAGCTCGTCTGGTTATTTGTGGGCATTCTGGATCAAGCTGGGATTGGTAAACGTTGTCTCATTTTATTTTGATTATAGAGTTTGTTTGTGTCACTTCTTAAAATCCGTTTGTGCTAGTCTTCCTAACTTTTACATGAAGTGGGCACACAAAAGGAGCAGTGGTGGATTATGGTGTTGATCAGTAACAGGGTAATGAATCTCCATAGAACATCTATATAAGTGATTAAATGGGTTTTTATTGGGCGTGTCGGTGTCTGTAGTTTTATTAGATGGCAGCTTCAAAAAAGCACAAAACGTATTTTAATCCTAACATCCTTGTATGTAATATAACGTTTTATAATGTGGACCATGGACGTAATTTTCACTTTAGAAGTGTGGGAGGGGGGGGACACGGGTGTGTCTGTGTGGGGGTGGGGGTGGGGGGGGGGTATGATATACTTACAGTATGTTTTAATGGGAATCAGGCCTCAACACAAATGGTTGTTGTCTGCTTGGTCCTAGAGCTCCACCAGTGTCCATTTAATATAGTGTAATATTGTTTTTGGACGGTAAAAAGTGCAGGGGTCAAAACTTGACTTTGGAAAAAGTGGGGGGGGGGGGGACATGTCCCCCCTGTCCCCCAAAAAGTATGTCCATGATGTGGACTGTTTCCATGTCTGGTTTTCTTGCTCTAGTTTTCTAGTTCAGACACCAAAGCCAGCCTTCCTGGACTGATGGGTTGTTCATCATGGAGAACCAGGCAGTCGTTGTTGTCAGAGGGAGATTTTAGTTTCACAGTAAGGAAAAATGTTGGTTTAGTTCTGTCCTAGCAGCTGGGTTTTGTCTCCTTCAGTGCTTGAAGTGGAAAACAATAAGTGCCAGTACTCGCCTTAGAAAAATATTGGGGGGGGGGGGCGTCCCCATTACCAAATGACTATCATACTGTTTACTAATCAGTAGGCACACGTCACATGAAAGGCCTCTTTCAGCAACGGCACAAGCCTTTTGCAGATGCACACATTTGTTGTTTTCTGGATGCAAATTCATCAGTGAGGTCATTTAATGCTGAGTTACTTCTGATTCTGAGCTGAGCTAATGACAGCCAGGTCACTCAAGTGATGAGCCTTGGTTTCCCTCACTGATGGTGCAGCTGTGGCTACATCGTAGCTCATCATCAGTGTGTGAATGGATGAATGATACACCGTCCTTACTCTGAAAGGCGCTATACAAGTGCGGGTTATTTATCATTTATCAGCAGAAGGAACTGTAACAGGGAGATGTAGAGTTAAGTTCAAACTTCAGTAACGTTCCTGTCATGACCAGAAATCAATCATAAAAGCTGATCAGGAATTGTTTTGGTCCTATTGGGAAATCACACAAAGACATTCTTGTAAATATAACTGCAACTAATCACTAACTATATATATATATATATATATATATATATATATATATATATATATAATCTGTCTCTCTCAGGCATGTATATGCACTAATAATATTATATTCTGATAGCATGGACTGAGAGACAAGTGCAGGTTTATGCCTTTAATAAGGTGATGATCAGGACTGCTGTCACATTTTAAGTCTACATCCAGACAAAATTATTCTCTTTATTATTAGCAGCTGAGACATTTATGCCCACAGAGTTCTCTTTGTTTTAGTCAACATTTCCACGTTTGAGTGCAGCTCTCTCCTCCTCTAGTTTTGACCTTTTTTTCTTGTGTTTACCGCTGATCCAAATTTTTGTTTGGATCTCCTCTTTCCACCTCCACTACGCTTCCACCTCCGCTACGTTTCGTTTGCGCTGCAGCCGCAAACGAAACGTAGCGGGAAAACAGGTAAACAAAAACTGCTCTGTGTTTTAGAAAAGATCTACATTATGGAATGAAGACTTCCTCCTGTTTGTCCTCTTTCATGTGTCGTTCAGGCTGTTGTGGCTCTTGAGGATGTGTACCTGAACACGGTCCTGACGGCCATGTGAACGTAAATGTGAACGCTCCTAAAGGACAGAAGTGGAGGTCTGAATTCTGCGCTGCCCTCTAGTGGACGTGATGCTTAAGGACCGAACCAACAGTTAGACGGGGACATCCCTGCTTACACACCAAAAGAGCAGAAACACAAGACAAATGTTAGTGTAGCTGAAAGAAAGAAGCCCTAAAAGGTTCTGATGAACACAGCTGGGTCAGATAAACGGAGCCCAGGGAGCAACAGCGTGCTGCTCCTGGGGGAGCGAGGGGGTGCTCCTTCTCACTGACTGCACAGATCATCAGATCCACTCGATAGCTTCTCCACATTTACTTAATACAGAAGGTAGAGTTTAAGGCGCTTACGGCCGCTCCCAGGCGTGGTACCAGATTAACGCTGGCTGGGTTTTTAGGAATGTCTTTTCCCTTTTTGTTCAGAGGGGGAGCAGATGATGCTGGAGTCGGATGTGGAGGATTCTTTTGTCGTTGCCTAGCAAGCAGGCATATTTAAAAATGAAGCCTTTGCTTCAAGGAAACCACTCATGAGTAAAGAAAGCGATTGTGTCAGAAGCTGAGCGAACAATCGGACGGCCTGGGGCAGTTTTGTATCGCTCCCCTGAGAAATGCAACGTAGTGTCAGTCCCACAGTTGCTGTGGTGCAGGGAGCTGTTGTTTAAGGCATCTAAGATGTGACTCTTTTTCTTCCATGGCTGCTCAGTTTCGAAGAAGCATGGGAAGCTGATCACCTTCCTGCGCTCCTTCATGAAGTCCAGGCCCACTAAGCAGAAGCTGAAGCAGAGAGGCATCCTCCGGGAGAGGGTGTTTGGCTGTGACCTGGGAGAACACCTCCTTAACTCAGGACACGATGGTGAGGAACGGCTTCCTGTTCACCTAAAACCTCTGATGAATTTTTAATGATAACTTAACACAGTGGTATTATGGGATGTAGTGTTTATTTTACTGCTTTGAAGCAACAGCCAGCAGCTCAGGGGCTGGAAGGCAGAGACAGAACGAGATCAAAGCACTTTGAGGGGATTAATTATCTGAAACTAATGTCGGTCGAATGCCCACTCACTTCCTGTCTGTTCTGACGGAGCTTGTTGATTGGTCGGTTGTTTTTCCAGACCACTGCTGTTTAGTGGTGAATGGGTCGTGGCTGGATGCCTGCAGCAGACCTCTTCCCCTCAGCTCCTTCTGTCAAAAACACGTCGAGTAGACAATTCACTCGTTTATTAGACCAAAGAGACATGAACGCCTTTCAGAATGTTTTACAATAAATTCTGTTTTACATGAAGAATTATGCCGGTTTTTCATGTGGTGGATATCAACGAACTACCCATCGCTGTGTCGGGGGGTGTCTCGCGAGGACACCGACAGCACGTAGAGCACGACACGAGCTTACAGGAAAAGTAGCGCTTCACACGGCATGTTCTGAGCTGTTCGCCCGTTTCTCCTCGGCCCGGTACCGCTGCCCTAATCGGAGCAGTAAAAGCACTGACATGCTGGTCTTCATGCTCTGTTGGCAGTGCCCCAAGTCCTCAAGAGCTGCACGGAGTTCATTGAAAAGCACGGTGTGGTGGACGGCATCTACCGCCTCTCTGGGATCGCCTCAAACATTCAGAAGCTGCGGTGAGGAAACGAGTTCTCCATGTTGGTGTGCAGAAATGCTTCCTGCTGACACAAGTTAGGAGGCCTTTGGGGTTCCCAGCAGCAGAAACCCAGTGGCCAGAGTCAGGTTTAGGATCCAGGTGACACTTATGTGTAATATTTGTTCCTTTGGCCTCTCTGTCTACCCCCTCAGACATGAGTTTGACTCAGAGCAGATCCCTGACCTGACCAAAGATGTTTATATCCAGGACATCCACTGTGTTGGCTCGCTGTGTAAGCTCTACTTCAGGGAGCTACCCAACCCGCTGCTCACCTACCAGCTCTACGAGAAGTTCTCCGTAAGCAACTTCTGACCCTCACATTGGTTCTCTGTGTGTGTGTGTGTGTGTGTGTGTGTGTGTGTGTGTGTGTGTGTGTGTGTGTGTGTGTGTGTGTGTGTGTGTGTGTGTGTGTGTGTGTGTGTGTGTGTGTGTGTGTGTGTGTGTGTGTGTGTGTGTGTGTGTGTGTGCCCGTGCCCCCCTCCTCTCTATAAAACAGCTGCTGTATGTTATCCACCCTGTAGAAACTCTTCTCCAAACATTATGGAGCCACGCCTGTGGGTGGAATAAATGTTTTCTGGTTGCCATGGCAACAAAGGAGAGGAGGGGGCTTGATGATTGCAGACTAATGTCCCTTTGGCAGCAGCTTTCTCCAGCGGTGACAAGATAATGATCCCTCTCTCCACCTCTGGTTTTAGGAGGCTGTATCGGCAGCAACAGATGAGGAGCGACTCATCAAAATCCATGATGTCATCCAGCAGCTTCCTCCACCCCATTACAGGTCAGTGCTGGAACGCCGCGTCCTCCGTCAGCGGGTCACGGTGTTCAAACCAGACATTTGTCAGGCTCCTTTGTTCAGACAGACTTTACTGCCTGCACAGGGACTTAAATAACCAGTGGGATGTCCGCTGTGCAAACAGTCACTGTCTAAAGTTCCCCAGCAGCTTCTGGTCCAGATCCAGATGGCTAAGAGCCATTCTTCATCATCCATGTTGGGTTTGTGTTTGTCCTCCTGCCTCTGGAGGACGGACCACAAGTTCTCAGTGAGATTATGGTCTGAGCAGGTTCCTGGACCTAGACCCACGTAGTTCTGACTTTATCCTTCCGTCATGCTGGAGAAGACATTGTTCATCAGCAGACCTGTTGCATGGTTGGAGGGGTTCCTCTGGGAGGATGTTTAGGGATCATTCTTTATTCATGGCTGAGTGCGACTGAGGGATCGCCACCCTCACCTGTTAACAACAGGATCTGTGAAATGATGTCAGCAGGTTCTGTAGTGGGGGGGGGGGAGTTCAGGTTCATGGGAAAGCAGATCTTTGTAAACACATTTTATCAGAACATTGTGGAGTTTTCACAAAACTGGTGACAGTTTTTCTGAAACCCTTTGGCCACAGCTGCAGATGCTTTTTTCTGGTGATTAGTTTGACCTCACCGCTTGATTCCCAGGACTCTGGAGTTCCTCATGAGACACCTGTCCCGCCTGGCGGCGTTCAGCTACATCACCAACATGCACAGTAAGAACCTGGCAATCGTCTGGGCGCCCAACCTGCTGAGGTGAGCTGCTCTCAAACACACACACACACACACACACACACACACACACACACACACACACACACACACACACACACACAGCTATGACATTAAAAACGTGTCTAGTCTGTTATCATACCAGGGCTCAGCTGTTGATTTTCTTTGGTAAGATACATCTGTAAAGAATAACAAGAATTCGGTCACATCACGGAAGGTTTCCGGTGTCAGCTACAAGTTAGTTTGATAAAAAAGATCTCTTCACTCTTTTGTTTCTAAATAAACTTTGTTTTGGAAAGTAGAAAATGTTTCTCCTTTATTTATTAAAAGAGACATCATGAAACATCCTCTTTTTAGTCTTTAAATTCAAATTCAATTCAAAGATACTTTATTAATCCCGGAGGGAAATTAGAGTTTCAGCACACTCAATTCAGAGATCAGACATACATGCATAGACACGTGACAAGAATTGGTGACTGTGGTCATTCGCAACCCGAGTCACGCTACCGTTATTGATCATGAGGGTTTATACGAGGATAGAGTCGGGGGGGGGGCACTTCAGAGTTACCCCCGACAGAGAGGGCAGCTTTGCTATGCAAAAAACACCTCAGACAGATGGACAGAACAGTGTGTTGTGTATTTTAAGTCTCCAGGTGTGCAAAAAGAATTAAACTAGGCACTTCAGGTAATAATAATAAGTTCTAGGATAAAGTTTTGGTCTTAAATTTTAACCTGTTAAGTTTTCTCGATTTTTCTATTTCATGTAGTTGTTTATTTCATCAGGAAACTGTCAATTATGGTGATGGACTTCCAGCTATACACAGAGACAATTCGCCATTTTGTCTTCTTTGTAGTCCATTTAGAAAAATGCTGAATGTCCGGTCATTTAATCCACATGCCTCTCTGAACTGTCCCTCACATGCGTGTGTCTCGCTCTTCATGCATGAGAGTTGGCAGCCCTGAGACGCAGCTGGGCGGACAAATCTCCCCACAGGTTTTAAAAATGCAACTATAATGTTTCTGCAATAAAAACAATTTCTCTGTAAAACTACTAAAATGTCCGACTGGGGGGGTGCGGCTCTTCCTTCAGATTTAAAGAGACAGAACCAGACAGACTCCAGCCACTGGACCAGAGGCTCTCTGTTACCAGTATGTTGGTAAGAGCCCAGTACTGGGTGGGACTGGTGCAATCATCAGCCCAAACACAAGAAGTTGAAGAAGAAGAAGAAACTATCTTTTATAAACTCAACTCAGACTTTATTTCATTTACAGACATGTAACATGGCACCAAGGTGCTTCACATCAATCAATCAATCTTTAATCAATTTCCCTCTGGGATCAATGAAGTATTTTTGAATTGAATCAAAATAAAATCCAGTAAAAACGTAAAACCAACAGTGGGTAGCCCTAGCCCTGATGCTAACGCTAACCCTGGCTGAATAAAAGAGTCGTTTTAGAACCTGCCACTGAAGTAGAGGCCCTGAGAACAGTCCTTTGTCTTTATGTCTGTTTGATCTTGTATGTTTTAAGTGTTTTCTCTGGTGTAAAGCTAACTATGCGTCTGTTGCTGCTGCCTCTTGGTCAGATCGTCGTAAATGAGAATGAGTTCTCAGTCGACTCATCTGGATAAATAAAGGTCAAATTAAATCAAATTACGGATGGAGGAAGTTCGTTCCAAAGTTTCAGGCCTGCCACCGAAAAGGCTCTATGTCCTCATGTCTTAGACGGGATCTAGGGACCGAAAGCAACTTAAGGTTCTCGGAGCGAAGTGTCCGAGCTGGGGTAGGCGCCCATAATGGGGCTCTCAGTAACGCGGCGCCAGTCCATTCAGGGCTTTGAAGACCAGTAAGAGAAGTTTAAAACGAACCCTAGAAACCACCGGGGTTACATTCTTCCGCTTGTATAGATAAAGATAAAATTATCCATAAAATAATACAAGAACAAAAAAAACATTTTTTGTAATGTTTTTGTATTAATATCAGAACAAAAATGGAGAAAAAGAAAAACTGCAGATAAAAAAGATGAAGGAAGGAAGAACAGCTGGGGGTGCAGGGACAGAGAAGATCACCAGTGTATGCTGGTGTCCATGTAAGGCCCGGAGAACCAGATCCAGGATCAAACAGTTCAGCTGCTGTTCCAGAAGCACTAAAGAGCTTTCAATGTTTTCATTTAAACACGTTATTTTATTTCCATTTCTGATGATTTCTCTCTCGTTGCCAAAGGTCAAAACAAATCGAATCGGCCTGCTTCAGCGGAACGGCGGCCTTCATGGAAGTACGAATCCAGTCTGTTGTCGTGGAGTTCATCCTCAACCACGTCGATGTTCTCTTCAGCGCTAAACTCAGCTCACTAATAAGAGACGGCACAGGTGTGTGTGACTGCCACGCTCACACACACACACACACACACACATGGGTATTTTTGACCTTTAAGCTTGTAACCTCATCTCCAGGTCATAACTCTTTGTCTCGGCCCAAATCGCTGCTGGTTTCATCACCTTCAACAAAACTCCTGAGCCTGGAGGAAGCCCAAGCCAGGACCCAGGCTCAGATCAACTCTCCTGTCACTGAAGACAGCAAATACATCGAGGTTGGAGAAGGTCCAGCTGCCCTTCAGGGGAAGTTTCACACAGTCATCGAGTTTCCCACAGAGAGGTTTGTTGATTCCGCTTTCTGTCGGGCCTGACTTATTTTCCAGAAGATAATGAACAGCAGTAAAAGTCCTGGACTTTGTCTCCCTCTGCTGGAGCCGCCCTCCTCCTGCTGCAGCGTGCTGTTCTGTGTTAGTGAAATGATTAATTCATAGAACCGCTCTGATGCAATTCAGTGATTATTTCTTTGTCATCCAAAGTCTTTATTTAGAAGTTTTTGATCTAAGATTTTTTTGTTATAGGAAACGGCCGCCTATCAAATCGAAGAAGTCCCCTGTGGGTAGTTGGCGCTCATTCTTCAACCTGGGCAAGTCGTCGTCGATGTCCAAGCGTAAGCTGCAGCGTAACCCCAGTGAGCCCAGCGAGCTGAAGGCTATGGCTCTGCCTGGTTAGTCCTTCATCATCACCCAGACTGAGCCCAGAATAACCAGCTTAACGTAGGAAACTAGACCCGTGTGTGTTGTGTTTCAGGAGGCCGAGGAGACACTGTGACTTTAAGGTCAGCCAAAAGTGAGGAGTCATTGAGTTCTCTCCATAATGTTGAAGGTAACGCTGTGCTGCTGAAAGCCTTTTTACTCGCTCTGTGTGGTCTACTTTTGCAAAGAAGATGATATTCATGAAATGTATCCGTTCCTCTAGGAGAGTCCAAAGTGTACCGTCCTCGGCGACCACGCTCCAGCAGTGATGCCCTCTCAGCATCTTTTAACGGACAGCTACTGGACAGCCGGCAGCACTGCAACTCACACGATAACCTTGATGGTACCGAGGACAGTGATGGAGATGATGGGCCCATCTGTGTGCCTGCTCTCATCTCACCTCCCCGCTCAGCAGGTGAAGACGTGGACCTCAGCCCACCAGACATTGGCATGGCCTCGTTAGACTTCGACCCAATGTCCTTCCAGTGCAGTGTCCCCGATGCCTCCTACGCCTTTCCCGTAAAAGACATGCCAGCTGGGGAAGAGGACGCAGCACTAAAGAGGAGCCCTGGCGGCCTCTGTGGCAAGGCCAGCAGCTCTGACCTCATCTCAGCCTCCTTCCTTGCTAGCTTTACCTCCCCTTTGCTGTCCACAGACTACAACCTGACTGCAGGAGAGACGGGGGAGGGCAAGAAACTGATCACTTCATATTCTTACACCGATAAACCCACGCAGGCTGTATCGCCTATTAAATCTGCGAAGACCACCAGAATGACACCTTTTGCCACTTTGGAGATTTTCTCCTCAGAAACGTCTGACGCAGCCGTCCCCCCACAGCCACCATCTCCTCCGCTAATACCCAAAGATTCACCTCCCCTGATGAGCAACAAGCTGCTGAGGGCAGCTGAGCTGTCGCTGAGTGAAACCTTTCAAACGGAGCTGCACGCTAAGCTGTCAGCTTTTGACAATTTGACCAGGAAAGACCTCAGTGGAGAGGAAGGAGTCCAGCAGACACCAGCTGCCAGCAGCCAACAGCAACAAGGTAGGCAGCATCTACTGGTTCTTGATGTGTTTCTGTTTTTCCTTAATGGGTAGATTTCATTATAGTACTAGGGATTAGGGTTGAGCGTTGGTTTGAATCGGGACTAACTGTAATTTTATCTCTGAATTGTTCACTTTTTTTTATTTCAATTCCTAATTCAATTCCCAGGCTGCCAGCCGGAAGAAGAATCCGCGATCTCCATGGAAAAATCTGATCAACGCCTTTTAGATCCAATCACACCCTCTGTTTGTCACTTTTACCCTGCAGCCTGCAGAGTCCCTGAGAACAGCCTCTGTCCTTTCACTGCGCAGGCACGCAATGGAAAAATGTAAACAAACATGTCTGCCAAACTTACGCCGTGACAGCTGTGTAAAGTTTACATCTTGCAGCCAAACGGCGTGGAGGAAGCTCGTTAAAATGCATCAACACAGTGGATTTAATAGAAGTTTTAAACAACAAACTGGGCGGTGTGAGGTGATTTTGGCTTACTGCAGTAAAGAAAACCACACTCGGAGGATCAACAGTCAAACGTGGCCACTCACCAACACCCGTCTGTGTGAGCGTGACCGTCTGCCTATCAGTTAGTCTCATGTGTGGGACATTGCACACTTCCTAGCAAAATCAGCCTCTTTTTTTACATTGCCATTTTCTATGTACGTATATTATATATATATATATATATATATATAAAACTTTTTAAGGCCGGGAATATTAGCAGGTTAATTATTAGCATTATTTTTTTTATTTTAACGTGTTAAAAGTAAATGACGCAATTCATTCGACCCTCTCTCCAACCCGGAGCCAGCATTCTCCAAAATTTCTCCATCTTTCCCCCTGGACAATATGGCTAAACAACCATGTACTGAACCCGAAAACAGATCAAGTTTTTCTACCCATATTATGGACTCTCAGCATCGAGGATTCTTTTGGGCGGAGATGAACAAAGGCAGAGCGCTCATGCTCTCCACCGGCATCTGCATCTTGCAAACGGCCACAGTAACATTCTCAAAGCGGCGCCACCAAAATATGTTTAACGCACGATCGTTCATAACTGCTTTGGTACTTCCTGTCTTTTATTCATGGCTGACGCGCATCCCTTCTGCGCTCATCACCCGTGCTCCACGGCCGCGGCCAGGCAGCATTTTTTCTGGAGATCTAGATCCCGCATCTCCCTGTGGCAGATGCAGGACCAGAAGCAGACAGGACAGGATAAGAGTCACATACGGTAATAAGAAAACAAAACAAAGAGCTTGGAAAGGAAAGTGTTGGTAGATTTATCCCACTACATGTTTTAACGTTATAAAGTAAATATTATTTATAAGCTCATAATATTCATATATTCCATACAATTCAGATCACCTTCAAAACTCCGTCACACCCAGGGCCGTATCAAAGCATTTGGGGGCCATGCCAGCGAGGTGTCCCGTATTTATTTTTTGGGGAGTTGGCAATCCAAGTTCAACTGATGCTGTGGAAAATGACATTTACATTGAATAACGTAAGCTAACTGTGCTAGATTTATTTTCTGTTCATTGTTTACACAATAGACTTTTTCTAACCATGTTTTTGAACAGAAACTGGATTTGACTTTAGGTTTTCTCTGTTAAAGACAGTATTCAGTGATTTTACACACTTCAGCAACTTCACTTATTTCTAAATAAAATGAACCTCTTTTGTATATTTTTGCATGTTTATTACTTGCTAATTTTGGAAAAAAATTATAATAAAGTGCGATAAATATTTTTCTGATTTTTGATTAATTAGTTAATTTATTTTAATCGATTCCCAGCCTTTATATATATATACATATATATATATGTATATATATGTATGTATTTATATATATGTATATGTATGTATATGCATATGTATGTGTATATATGTGTATATATATATACAGGTGCTGGCCAGTAAATTAGAATATCATCAAAAGGTTGAAAATATTTCAGTAATTCCATTCAAAACGTGAAACTTGTACATTATATTCATGCAATGCACACAGACCAATGTAGTTCCGATGTTTATTACGTTTAATTTTGATATTTATAGGTGACAACCAATGAAAACATCAAATCTGGTATCTCAAAAAATTAGAATATTCTAAAGGCCAATGAAAAAATGTTTGTTTCTCTAATGTTGGCCAACTGAAAAGAATGAACATGAAAAGAATGTGCATGTATAGCACTCAATACTTAGTCGGGGCTCCTTTTGCCTCAATAACTGCAGTAATGCGGCGTGGCATGGACTCGATCAGTCTGTGGCACTGCTCAGGTGTTATGAGAGCCCAGGTTGCTCTGATAGTCGTCTTCAGCTCCTCTGCATTGTTGGGTCTAGCGTATTGCATCCTCCGCTTCACAATACCCCATAGATTTTCTATGGGGTTAAGGTCAGGCGAGTTTGCTGGCCAATCAAGGACAGGGATACCATGGTCCTTGAACCAGGTGCTGGTGGTTTTGGCACTGTGTGCAGGTGCCAAGTCCTGTTGAAAGGTGAAGTCTGCATCCCCATAAAGTTGGTCAGCAGCAGGAAGCATGAAGTGCTCTAAAACTTCCTGGTAGACGGCTGCATTGACCCTGGACCTCAGGAAACAGAGTGGGCCAACACCGGCAGATGACATGGCACCCCACACCATCACTGACGGTGGAAACTTTACACTGGACCTCATGCAACGTGGATTCTGTGCTTCTCCGCTCTTCCTCCAGACTCTGGGTCCTTGATTTCCAAAGGAAATGCAGAACTTGCTTTCATCAGAAAACATAACTTTGGACCACTCAGCATCAGTCCAGTCCTTTTTGTCCTTGGCCCAGGCGAGACGCTTCTTGCGCTGTTTCTTGTTCAAGAGTGGCTTGACACACGGAATGCGACACCTGAATCCCATGTCTGTCATGAGTCTCCTCGTGGTGGTTCTTGAAGCGCTGACTCCAGCTGCAGTCCACTCTTTGTGGATCTCCCCCACATTTTTGAATGGGTTTGTCGTCACAATTCTCTGCAGGGTGCGGTTATCCCTAGAGCTTGTACACTTTTTTCTACCACATTTTTTCCGTCCCTTCGCCTGTCTGTTAATGTGCTTGGACACAGAGCTCTGCGAACAGCCAGCTTCTTTAGCAATCACCTTTTGTGTCTTGCCCTCCTTGTGCAAGGTGTCAATGATTGTCTTTTGGACAGCTGTTAAGTCAGAAGTCTTCCCCATGATTGTGGTGCCTTCAAAACAAGACTGAGGGACCTTTTAAAGGCCTTTGCAGGTGTTTTGAGTAAATCAGCTGATTAGAGTGGCAGCAGGTGTCTTCTATATTCAGCCTTTTCAGAATATTCTAATTTTTTGAGATACCAAATTTGGAGTTTTCATTAGTTGTCACTTATGAATATCAAATTTAAATGTAATGAACATTGGAAATACATTGGTCTGTGTGCATTGCATGAATATAATGTACAAGTTTCACGTTTTGAATGGAATTACTGAAATATTTTCAACCTTTTGATGATATTCTAATTTACTGGCCAGCACCTGTATATATATACATATATATATATATATATATATATATATATATATATATATATATATATATATATATATATATATGTGTATATATGTATGTATATGTATATATATATGTATATATATGTATATGTATGTATATGTATATATATATATGTATATATATGTATATGTATGTATATGTATATATATATATGTATATATATGTATATGTATATATATATGTATATATATATATGTATATATATGTATATGTATATATATACCGGTATGTATATATATCCCATCCATACTTTCCCACCATTGCTTTGGAACTTGTACATAGTGGTTTTTCAAATGACATATCAAATTAGTGGTTTTGAAGGACTTACCACAACATCCCCCTAATAAAAAGCAATACCACACTGCTAACATAGCTTATCTGCTTCAGTTTAACGTCCCACAATCTTGTGTTGGATGACATGTAGATCGTGTCAAATGACCAAACAAACCCTGCGTGACCAACCGCCTTCCCTCCGGAAACAGATACACAAAAGGCAACTAGATGGAAATAAACACTTGTTGTTAATACCGGCCCAGTTTTATTTATCAGATCAAAAGAAATATGTATCTAAATCTAGACCAACCAACCAAAAAGTTATGCTTTGCTGGTCCGTTTAGGTGTGCTCCATTGTAGCCTAGCAGGTCTACCATTGGCCCAAACAGTTTTGTGTCTTGCCAATCACAACACTTCTCTTTTGGCTAGTTTTGCACGAGCGCTGTGACGAGAAAAACAACAAAGATGGTGCTCTTTTAAAATGGCTTGGGCACCAACTTTGGATTATTTAGACTTGGGCTTTTCTTTGTGGCAAGAGCAGATAGAGACAATCAGTAGTGTTTACCTTTAATTTCTGGAGCTATCCATCAAAACTTTGTTAAAAATGAATGAAATGTTGTCCGGTTGTTGAAACATATTGGCGGCTTCACCATTAACCATAAAAATCATGTCTAAAGTACACAGGAAGCAGGTCTAGCATCTTTGGGGGACACCATGTTTCCTTCTGGCCAGTTTGCAGTCCTGCGCCTGTCGATGACATCATGCTAGCTGATTGGCTGCACGCACGACTTACGGAAATTACTTTACTGTGTTCAAAAAAATTTAGGTAGTAATTCATTAAACACAAATTTAATAACAAAACTGATACACTTTCCAAAACATGCATAATTTATGTAGGAAGAGAAAGTGTAAAACTACCCTGAAAAGTATGTATGTACTGCCCCCTAGCGGCAGGAAACTACACACTGACACTGTAAGCCCTTTAAAGGACGTATTTGTGTCTTCTTCTTCAACAGTGCCCATTGACTGATTTCTGTAACGTTGAAAACATCACATTATTGCTCCTAATGGTCCTAACGCTGTCCAATTGCATGTGGAGACTGTTTGTAAGACAACCAAAATTCTGCCCCATGACAGAGTTGTTTCAGACTTTATATTTATTTATTCATCTTTTAGGCAGAGTCAACCATTTGAGATAAACCATCTCATTTACAAATTAAAATTAAAATTAAAGAACAAGATGACATGCACAACATTTTCCAAGCAAATCAATGGGACGAGAGCAAAAATAGACAGAAAAATATCAAATCAAAGGGTTACTGTAGATGCATAAATAATAATCTATAAAAAAATCTAAAACTGTTGCAGGTGGCCATTATATGTTCATATAACGAAGTTCTAAATACACGAAAAGATGTAATAGATTCAGCTGGTAATTGTTTCTAGTCCAATGGAGCTTTAATAGAAAAAGCCAGCTTCCCTGTGTCCTTTACGTATTTACATATACAGACTAGATATATCATGCATACCTAAAGGAAATCCTTCATCTTCTCAAAGCAACATGCCTGTCCCTGTCCTCCAAACCTGTCCCCCTGCTGCTATTTAAGCTCATTCACTGTTCAAATCCACATTCCTTCTATTTTTGTGTTCTAATAGGAGTCCTACCTCCAGACTCTTCAGAGGACCTGACCCCATGTTCCCTCGGCTCTTCTGTCCCTCCTCCCCCTCCGCCTCCTAAAAATGCTGCCCGCATGTTAGCCCTGGCCCTCACCGAGTCTGCCCAGCAGGTCTCTGTTCAGTCTCAGTCCTGCTCATCTGAGCCCCTCATCCCAGTATCTCCTTCTCTGCTGCTGCAGGAGACCTCAAACTTTCAGGACTTCTCACATCATCTGTCCCAACAATTCCAGGCTGCATCTGAGGGGGGAGCAAGAGCTACTTCCTCACCGCCTGACAATAATCCTACTCTCATTACCACATCCTCATCCTACTCCTTCACCTCCAGTCCTCCAGTCAACTTCCAGCCACTAGAGGGAGCCAGCCAAGCCAAGCCACCCGACAGTGCAGCTTTACCTGATATACAGCAGGAGCCGCCTACAACCCCCCCTCACAAATGTTCCCAACTTCAGCGTTCAAGCAGCCTGAGATCTCCAACCAGAAGTCCAGAGAGGCAGCAGCCTGTTCCAGCGTCGATCCCAGTTCAAAGCGTACCCAGCACCGCTCCAGCCACCACTACCAGTGGCAGCTGCAGTCACATTCTGTTACAGCCTGTTTCTGAGGTAAATACAGTCAGTTTTACCTGCCTAGATGTTGTTCTTTTTCATATAAAAATTCTCCTTAGTTAGCACGATCCACTCACATGTGAACTTTGCAGTGTGCTGAGACTTCCTTACATTTTTTAATCCCTATTTTTTTTCTCATTTTAAACATATTTTTAATCTTTTTTTAAATCTTTTTTATATCTTAATTTTTTGTTTTTGTGAAGCGCCTCTCTATATAAAAGATTGTTTTCATTTGTCCTCTCCCTTGTCTCCTGCCTGCTGAAACATTAAGAATTTCTCTTTCTGTGAAAATCTAAGCCGAAGCTTTTAGGAGTTAAGAGTAAAAGTGAAATGTTTCGAAATCCCACCAGTTAACATTTTCCTGCAGCACATCAGGAGCCAGAAACTCCTGTTACGGTAAGGGTCTGTCATCCAAAACAAAAGGACATCCCTCTTTATTCCTGCTTCCACATAAACACTAGCTCCACATGTGCTCCTATTTATTATGATAATTATAAATTATTTCCATGATAATAAAAACAACCAGTCCAAATCTGCTTATCTTTAGTTTCAGATGCCCTTTTTGAACTACGAATAGAATAAATACAGCAACACCATCTCTGTGTTACAGTAATAAGTCAGATATTTTCTGAAGTGAACTCCAGTACGCCAGTGGAGCTTAAGGCACAATGACTAGGTGTAAATCACACACACACCATGGACATCAGAACTTAGGCTCACTGTGGACCTTTCTTCTGCATTGTTGCCATATAAGAGGCTCGGGTATAGTTTTCAGTACAGTCAGTCGGATGTCAGAGTTCAGCTAAACGTTTGCAACATATCAGTTTTTAATTATGTTTTCTACAGAGAAATACTGTTTCCTTTATCCACCTTGTTCCTAGCCCCATGAGCCCTTGCGTGAAATATGCGACTTCTGGTCTGGCGTTGGTTTGCATGGAGGCCAATGATGGGTGATGCCATCCATTCATGCTAATCTACTTTTTATGGGTTTTTAAAGACGTAGATGAGGTGGGAACAGGATTTGGTGTCTTATTTTCTGTGATTTGGACATCTCTTCTCTGATTGGCTAACAGCAATGCGACTCTACCAATGACGGTCTGCTCTGAAACATTGATGTTTCGTGTATAATGTTAAACATTGAGCTTTATTGTAATGATTTGTCTGCTTAAAAAGCATAATTAATGTTGGGGTCTAAGGTCTATATTTATGAATTATTTTTAATTCAGGTTGAGAATGCAGCCAGACAGGGAAAGACCGGGTCTTCGTGCTCTGATGTACAGCCAAAGTGAAATGTGTGTGATCAACATCACTCATGTAGTCACAAACCTAACTTTCTCTGGTTGTTAGTGCAACCGTGAACATGTTCCCAAGTAGCTTTTTGGTGACAAATACATTTTTAATCTTCTTTAAATATAAAAAAAATATGCTACTAGCAACAAACTCAACATGCAAGCTGAAGGCTATGCTGTACTTCCGGCTTCTCACCGAATGTTGCTCGCATCATCGTCTCTGCATGAGCCAGCACAGGAATAAGGTGGATAAAACCATTCTCTAACCAGATCACAGTCATTAGCAATGGTTGAATGCAGCTTTGTGTTTTGGATTGGAAAATGTGTAACAAGCCACTGTAACAAACATGGACTTGTTTGTGTGTGTGTGTGTGTGTGTGTGTGTGTGTGTGTGTGTGTGTGTGTGTGTGTGTGTGTGTGTGTGTGTGTGTGTGTGTGTGTGTGTGTGTGTGTGTGTGTGTGTGTGTGTGTGTGCGTGCGTGTGCGTGTGCGCTTGTTTAATGTCAGGTCAAAGCTGAAGAGACTGCTCCACCTTCAGTCCCACTGGAACCATCCGAGCAGCCACCTCCAAAGGCTCAAAAACCTAAAAGGCAGGCGGTTTTACTTCCCCAACACCAAGCAGAAACTCAACAGCTGAACTTGTTTCAGATGCAACCTTGTCTTCCAGCACAGTCCCACGTGCTGTCACAGCCTCACACACAGTCCCAGATACAACACCAGCCATCTAAGGCAAGTGCAAGAGTAGCACCCAACACTGCTGAACCTGTTGAGAGGCCTTGGGAGGCCATTAAACCAGTGCAACCCTGTACAGAGTCTGCGAAGCATAATGTACCATGTGGACCCACACCTCCAGCTCCTCCTGTCCGCACTTTGGACAGCAAACTGGCCACTGCAGCACTCAGCCAAAGTGAAGCTTCCTACCACATCTTCGATGAAGGTTCTCAAACCAGCCACCTGGAGGAATCTCTACCCCATCACCCTCTTTCTCCTCGTAAGTCTTCTGCACACCAACCCGCCTACCTATATCACTTCAAAGGAGAACCAGTTCACATTGAACCTCCAGGAGCAGCATACTTCCACCAGAGGCCTCTTCATCTAGCACCACAGTCAGTTCCACACCATTACCGACCAGAGAGCATCACACCACACCCCAGCATGTCCAAGTCTGAGCCTCAGATACCTTACGGTGCCCGATTGGATAATCGATACAGCACTTTAGGCCCCAGGTCCTACCACCACTCCATGAAACTGAGAGGCAACCCTCGTAATGTATATGTATCACCAGGATCAGGTCACCAAGGTTACGTTAATGACCGAACCCACAGCTATCCGACCATCCGTAGAGTGCACTCTCTACATGTTCCCTCCACTATTCGCTCCTTGCCTATTCAAAGAACTGAAGTACCCCCAGAAGATGACTTGTTCTTCTACCATCGACCTGTGTACCAGTGCAAATCCTACCAGCAGCCTCCACTGCAGTCCTCTCAAACTGACTACCATGTCACCCAGCTACAGCCTTACTTTGAGAACGGACGAGTTCAGTATCGCTACAGTCCATACTCTGGTTCAAGCCCTTTGGAGTCACCTTTCTACGACATAGACCCATATGGCACAATCCGAGTCAGGCACTTGCACTCTTATGGCAGTCGAGAAGCTGGAACTGTTGGTGGGCGACCGGGTGGCAAGGCTGCTGGGTACCACTACGTTGCTCGCCATGTTCTTCCTCCAGGAAAAGAGCACAGCTTTGTCAGCAGGGACATGCCTCCAGGTCATGGCAGCAGTGATGCCGCTACCTACCTCCCATGGGATCCAGATGAGGCAGAAAGGCTTCGCATGCAATCCATCCGCAGAGAGAGCAGAGCCAGACTTAAAACAAAAGGCCCTGTCCTCTCGCAGTATGACAATATTGGCTTCTTCACCCCAGCAGATATATCAGGGTACGAAACCCTACACCTGCGTAGTAAATCTGACCCAGGTAAAGCTGTGCTGGCAGCTGCCGAGAATGGGCGTTACCTCCCAAGACACATGGCATCGGATCCTGATGTTCTTGTGTACATGGAGACCGATAAATATGTCCATGGCAGTGGAGTGGGAGACAAGTCAGACACTCTTACTAAGCAAAGTATATCCAAAAAATGCAAGTCCTCTCACTCCCTTCCTACGTCTCTGAGCCACGGTGTGTCCCATCAGCAGGAGGGCAGCCGACACGAGACCAAGTTTGAGACTAGTGATGGAAAACCTGGAAGAGATGTCAGCCGATCCAAGCACTGGCAGGAGTTTCAAAGCAATAGAAATGTCCAACCACGTTATGAGTGCCCTGATTCCGGGCCCCCCCAGATTAAAGCAAAGACAAGCGTCTTTCAGAGTACAAATGAACATGCTCCACGGGAACAACTTGTGCGCTCTAAACCAGAGCGATCATCCAGCGTCCGAGAGCAAACCAGTCAGAGCAAACCGGATCCAGGCAGAGACTACACCTATCCGAAACACAACACTAAAACCGTACAGTCTCACTACGACAACTTGGACGATTACCAGCCAGTACCTCAGCCTCAGGCCTCTGTCCAAAAACAAGGAGGCTCCGGCTCGTATCCAACCCCAGGTTTTTCTGTTAGCCACAGCAACTGGGCATACTCCACTGCACTGGGCCAAGGAGCCTTCATCCAGACTGATGTGGCCATGCAGAGGCCAGAGACAGAGATCCGTACAGAATGAAGGGGCGGGAGGGGAATAGAATTATCTTTAGCTGTGCAGAATAAAAACTGCAGCCTCTGCAGGACAGTGGACTGTTATATCCTTAATATTTTTCCGTCTCGGTATTTTTAACAAATTGTAAAGAATATGTTAAGACTGTTTACAGAGTCTTAAATGTACCTGCAAATAATGTCCATGAAGTCATTGTTATTGTGATTGATTGAGACAGTAGCCAGTCGTAAATATATGATAAATTGTGGTACTTTTGACAGAGACACCCAAAATTGTAAAAGATATATTCTATATAAATAAATAAATATATATGTATACAGATAGAATTACTTGACAATGGGGATTTTTGTTAGTTTTTTTGTGTGTGGCACTGGGCAGGAGCATCAGCCAGGACTAATGTTTGCATTTTAGAAATGCATGCACTCTTATTTCATACAGAGCAATTCTGTGTGGTTCTTATTGTGTTCTGTCTGAATGTTACGGTACATATGAATGACGGAGGACATGTTTAGCTCATCACTCCCTCCTGCTATTATGAAAATGATACTGTGGGTCCATGTTTGCTTTGATGGATGAACGATTTGATAAAAGCAGCAGCAGCCTCGGGCTCATTTTGGGTTATTAGACTGGTTATTGGAGTCTTGCTTCCTCTGTTCTTCTGTGCCATGTTGGGTGAGCCAAGTCAATAGAGATTTCACTAACTTATGATTGGAGTGTTTTGGTACTTGTCTGTTCCTGTTAGATAAGGGACCAAAGACTTGGCACAGTCCTTGCACATATGGGATAAACGTGGGAAGGTGAATTAATGTTAAAGTGTAAAAGATTTGTTTCTTATTTCTTTTTGATTTGTGGTACTTTCATAAACTGGACTAACTGAATAAAGCTGAAAATATTGTCTTTTCTGACAACATTGTGAAGAACTTTGCAGCTGCTTTGTGGGGAAAACAACTTGATTTGACGAGCCTTAAATTTTGTTCAAGAAGATATTTTATTTACTGTTATTTTCATAATGCATAAAGATTTAAATATTTCTCAGCAGTTTGAAGTTGAAAGACAATAGTTAATTTAGCTTTGATTTGGGAATGAGGGATGGTTGTTTTTCTTTTTTTCAAATGTGTGGGGCCAATTTTTTTTAGGGTAGAAATAGATTACATGGGGTACATTCATCCATTACTTTACTACAAGTCCATGTGGATAAGTGTAACGAACAGATTATGGTATCATTCAGTCTGTTTATATCCAGATGTACTCTGCTTGCAGGTGTTGGCCCTCTTGCCTTATCTAAAGCCTCTGTTCCTTCTCAGATGCGCTGTTCATGCTCAGGCACTGTGCTCCTGAATGTGACAACACTCATTTCACACCGGAAGAGTCTGATATGAATAAATAAAACTGTTCAGGAAAAGTTCATGTTTGTGGCTTTTATGTGGTTATGAACGTTCAAACTAAATCAAATCCTAGGGCAGAAAACACGTGTTTTATACATTTAGGCCTTTTAAACCTATCTGTGCCATCGATGACTAACCTGTTAACTTACAAACTAAGCTTAATGCCAAGTGTCTAATGATCTGGGGTGCCTTCCTGTTCGCATCAGGTCTGCAGAAGAAAACACCTGATTTCTAGCTTCTCTAATGTGGTGCAAAAACAATTCTGCTTGATTTCCTAAATTCTTAGTTTCAAAACCTGCACCAGCTCCCGTGAGAATGCTAGAGCTAAATTCCTTCGGCCATCCAGTTGGACCACATGCAAGATGAGTTTCTCAAGACGTATGAATAAAGTACATCATGATGTAAATGCATTGTGTGGATTTCTTCGTTAGGGCACGTGTGTAATAGGAGCGTTGGTGCTTATGGCCATCCCGACGTTTTACTTCGAACACCTTGCACAAATAACAGTCGTGGGTGTAAGAAACCTAATCTGCCTTGTCAGAAGCCAGCAGGCATGCTTTAAACTGGGAGGAGGTGGTGCAGAAGGAACGGGCAAAAAAGCCTGTATAGGCTGATTGGGTTTAGCAGTTAAATCATCCAATGCAGCGCAAAATCTATTCAAATTTAAGTGTTCTTAAGGAAAATCTATTAATTTTAAAATTTATCTATGAAAAGAAGAAAAAAATCCTATATTTTTATTTGTGCACTGCAGGCTTTTTGTTTTCGGACAGCTTCGTCGTGACACAAAAACGTTCCCAAATAAAAGTTCCTTCTGTTTTAACCCTAAACGAACTCATGGACCGTGGCGGTGCTTCCCGGCGCGCGCGCGCGCGCGCACACAGCTGACTGACCCTGGCGCCATTTTGCCTCCGCTCTGCTTCCATTGTGTGAGACATAGTAAATATCTGACACACAACCACAACACACTTGTATCGGAGCGAAGCAAAACAGGAAAACTCACCCCAGGTAAGATATCATATTGGCCTATTTTCTAATCTTGAAACAATGTTCACCGTTAGGTGATGAAAACGGGGCAGGTGAGGTGGTTTGGAGCTAATTTAGTGTTTAAATTCGACGCCGGAGTGAGAAAGCAGCTGCCTCGCTGACCAGAGACAAACGGCTCCGTACTTCCACCGCTCAGATAGCTGCTCCGCTTTCAGCGCCCGTTTCTACCCCGCTCTTCTGCGTTACACGGCGTCGCTTTTCCAGCCAACCTCCGTGTAGTGACACCTGCTTCTGCCTCCTGTGGTGTGTTAATAGTCGTGTGTCTGTACGTTTTCAGGTTTAATAGAAACATGTCTTAAGTTGACGTCCTGCCCGTTGTTTCTACATCGGTAGCTACTAGGCTCTTTCAGTCTGCGGCCATAGTCTTGCGGTATGGGGCGGGGCCATGCCCACTCGCCCCGCCTTAAACCTTCCATTGGAAACCGCTATTGGTCCTTTTACAATCCAACACTCCCCTGATTGGTCTGACTCACATCCGCCTGACACTCTGATAGGTGGAATATGAAGACCGTAGTGCTCTGATTGACTGGATGCAGTGTGTCTAGGCCAATCGTATCTGCATCGCAAGAGACACGCAAATGTCCCAGTCTCCCTTTCTCCTCCCACCGCAGAAAGAAGGGAGGACATGGGTTTGGGGGGTCTCAGGTTACACTGAGCCAACCGGCCTCCTGTTGGTCACAGAAGTCATGCTGGGTCTGTGTGTGTGTGTGTGTGTGTGTGTGTGTGTGTGTGTGTGTGTGTGTGTGTGTGTGTGTGTGTGTGTGTGTGTGTGTGTGTGTGTGTGTGTGTGTGTGTGTGTGTGTGTGTGTGTTGTGAACTGGACTGAAGATCAGTGACAAAAAGTCATCAGAATAATAAAACTATATTAACACACTTTTGGGTTAAAGTGATGATCCCATTATACTGGAAGTGATGAGAGAAGCACAATCAGGGTGAGATGATATTAGATCTGGGCCATGTCGCCCACCCTAGGCTCAAAGAGAATGAAATACTATAGATTTCATTAAAAATATCTTTCCACTCTTCTCCAGGTTAAAGCAGCTGAGTTAACAGGTGTGTCATTCAGGTAAACAACCTGGTCTATAACAGAGTGTGCACGCAAGCTTAGCAAATGATAGTTATAATAACAACAATAATAATAATAATATTAGAACATATTATTAATCCCACAGTGGGGAAATTCACTTGTCATAGCAGCTCTTAGAGAAAAGGAAGAAGACAAACAAGATTGCAGGTAAACACACAAAGACAGTAAGCTAGCTATTATTGTAACCTTTAACCCCTCAAGACAACGAATAAATAGGAAATGTGGATTTCCAGAAAAATGCATCATCATCATAATAATAAATATCCTGAAGTTTAAACTTGGTATAATTTAATCGTGCAGGTTTTCACGTAACATAATTGAGTTGATTTAGTTGCACTTATTTTATTACAAACTTGGTTCTCACAAAAAAAATGTTTTTGTTGTTTCCAAACAGCTTCAGATATTATTTATGAGTCATAGCTCAGTTGTGATTTACCACTGATGTTGTGTTACTGGGGTGTTTGGCCCCTGGGAGCAGGGCCCGCTTGGGGTGGCTCCTGCTTTTCCTGCTGTTCAAGGGTCCAGTTATGGCCAAATGACGTTTTTATGGATTCATCCTTTTGTGTTCAGAAATATAACCTCAGAAGATTCCCTGGGTATCTGCAAGGCCTTGTTAGATGGTGTCTTGAACGTTATTGCTGTGTGGCGGTGGGTTATGAGCAGGATGATTGTGAAAACACTAGGGTTCTCACACAGAGAGCCTGCTGGGGTCAGAACACACAAATTATTTAGAACATTTTAACTTGAGAAAAGTGAGAGTCATTGTTGAAGCTCTGCCAGGTGGAGAATTTTGTATCAGTGGACCATTTAGTTCACTAATTACTACCATTTAAACCAACATTACTGAAACACTCGATCTCAGATCGTTCTTCTATAATCAACTTCATCCAGCAGCCTCCGCCGGTCATTTTGACTGAGAATAAAACCGAACCCAAAGATCAGCATCTGAAGAACCGTTCCTAAAAGTTCTCAGTGAGCTCTTGAGGGAAAATCTCTAGTCAACAGGACAGTTTTGTTTATTTATTCATTAATGGTTACATGAACATTGATTTTACATTTCCATCAGGTGATACGCTGACATCATGGCTCGTACCAAGCAGACGGCTCGTAAGTCCACTGGAGGAAAAGCTCCACGCAAGCAGCTGGCCACCAAAGCAGCTCGCAAGAGCGCCCCGTCCACCGGAGGGGTAAAGAAGCCCCATCGTTACAGGTAAGGAGCCGTGTGTGTGTGTGTGTATGTGCATGCGTTCTGTAATGAAGTAGAATTACATTTAATTAATGAGCCATAAGGCGTGGGATTCCATAGGAAATATGAAATCGATCTTACGGATTGAGGGTTATTTAAACCAGAAGATTGGTTAATCTATTGCAGAGATTAGATAACCGTTACGTATTTACTCAGAGACAACAGAATAGAGAGAGTCAAGTTTAAAAGTTAAGAATTTTATTACTAACAAATTAAACTAGACTTCAAAACTAAATGTGTAGTGTAACTAAAAATGGATGAGACGGTGGATGGATGACGTGTGATGTTAAATCAGAACCAGCAAATCCGAAGAAGCGATTATTCTGACGGGAACTGAAGATGTTGTATCGCATTAAGCTTTGGTTAGCTTCAGAAACACATGAGACACCATCATGCCGGTCTACCTTGCCTTCGGTGGAAGTCCTCTGTAGATCAGGAATATCGAGGTCCAGTGAACCCTCTCTGGAACCGAGCCGGTAGGAAAAGCCGCGGTTCCGATCAAACCCGTCTTGAGTTACTTCCGGGCACACAACACGTTTATTGGCGTCTGGTGAGACCCAAGCCTGGGTCCGGAAGGTGGAGCTTTTGTTCTGAAAGGAGCTGTTACTGAAGGTTGGTATAGCGACTGGATTTTTCAGCTTGTCGTTGTTCTTTCAGTTAAAGAGTTTAGATCAGGATTGGCCACTCCGTCACATTCTCTGGAACGCTTTGAACTGGCGTTAGAGCTGGCGTGGCATAGTTTTATACTTCGGATGTTATGGTTTATTGTCGAATGAAAATTACCAAACACCATCAGAACCACGCCTCCGTCAGATCTGTAAGATTCTGATTGGATCAGTGAAAGGAATGTGTTATGTCTTTTTAACACTACGGGAAATGAGTCCTGTTGGAACACTTAAAGTCATATTACTTATTAAATTCTATAGGATCATAATAAAGTAATAAATATTTTGATTTCACAGGTCGGTCACATCTTATTTATTGACTAACACTTTGATGGATTAGCTTGATTAAAATAGAGTTCTTTGATTAATTAAAAGAAAAGAGTTCAGTCTTCATTCTTCTGTTGAGCTGAAAATAAGCAGGTTAGAAGGAATGCATGAGACCTTGAGTTATATCTCATGCAGACTAGTCTTGAGCAAAGAAGGGAAAAACAAGAGTCATTCCGTTCCGTTCCGTTACATATCCCCCCTTTTCAATGGTATGGTGGTCCGTGCAGAGACCACCTGGCGTTGAACAAACCAGAGTCCTAAAGGGACTCAGATGACAAGGGAAGGTGTAGTTCCTCCGGAAGAGGCCAACAGTGGTGAGGTACGAACCCCACTCCGAAGAACAGTCTATGGTTTCAACAGTCTCGCATAATCCCTTTGGAAGCACACAAGTCAGCAAATTAGTAAGGTATCCACGTGGGGTAATAAGTTGAAGCAGGAGCAAAGCTTTTCCTATCCACGGGTAGGGAATAATTCCAACAGTATATTGATCTTTGTAATTGCACTTATCGTGATTCAGTGCGGGAAAGAGCAGCAGGCAGGTCAGGTCCCAGTGAGCGAAGTATCCCAGCAGCCATGCCGGAACACACGGTCGTCCAGGTCCTACGAGCCGAAACACCCATCAGGAGGAGCGGAATCCGACAACGAGTCACGGGTCCACCCCAGGGAAGCGAGGATCATCAGCGAAACTCAGGAAAGGAGAGAGAGCACAGCACAGGGCACCTCAATGTAGAAACAACATAATGGCGTCTCATGCAAATCAACAAACAAAAAGAAACCTAACACTGTGAGTACATGTGTACTATGCATATGTTTTACGTGAATTAGCCTTTAAGTGAAGAAATGGGTGCACTACCACTACGTTTACTGCAAAAAAGGTGGTGCTGAAAGCATAAAATTAATCAAACTCTATCTGATATGAGAGAAATCACTGCACTAAATTAACTCTTTATGAGAATGAAGGGCAAAAATTGGTTATAGCCCTTTAAGGTAAGTTAACCAAGTCAATCATAAAGTTCTCAAACTTAATTACCCTAGCAAAAGTACTATAAAAAGATAGTTATGTAAGTGTCAGAACACTAAAAATGTAAATCAGTGAAGTTAGTAATCCCTAACTGTGAATGTACCCATAAGGAATTGTGATTAGTGAAAATAATAAAAAAAATAATTGGATAACAGTAATATGTGGACTAAACCCATCTACTGTTAACTACCTGATTACCTGACTTCAGGAACCCACAGCATGTTCATCTCCAACCACCCAAGTCTGCACGTCATGTATAAACAGGAAAGACAACCATGCACACACACGAACATACAAACTTGTGTAACTCAAGATAGAGAGCTATGGAACCGACGAGGTGCGAAATCACCCCCCTTTCGAAGTCGGTAAGTTGTTGGTGGTAGAATTGACCAAATTAGTGGAACCCTTGTGCAGTTTGATTTGGTCCCTGTGGACCCATTTGTAGACGGGCTCCTTGTTTGTTTGGGTAATCTTGATCTGATACACGACTGGAGAGAGCTTATCTGTTATCAAGTATGGGCCTGAACATTTGGGCAAAAGTTTCTTAGCCAGCTTCCCAGAGGTGTTCTTCTTGTTACCAGTTTTAGAAGCAAAAATGTAGAACATGGCCTTATCACCTACGTTGAGTTCAGAATGTGAGGCCTTCTTATCGTAATAAGCCTTCCTGCCTTCAGCCGATTTCTCCAGATTTGTCTGTGCAAACGAGAATGCTGCAGGCAGATAGTTTTTTAGGTCGTGCAAATATTGTTCATTCGTGTAAGCCGGGTCTGCTTCGGACTGAACAGGTTGGTACAGCAGGTGAAGTGGCAGGGTCATTTGTCTACCCGTCATAATTTCAAACGGGGAGACACCAGTAGACTCGTGAGGGGTGGCCCGTATGGCCATGAGGACCAACGGAAGCTTCACATCCCAGTCTCGGTGGTTAGAGGACACGTACTTCTTCAAAATGCCGACAACCGTTCGGTTCATCCTTTCGACCTGGCCGGAAGACTGGGGGCGATGGCTAATGTGGAACTTGGCCTTCACACCCAACAGTTTCCAAAGATGTTCCATCACTTCAGAGGTGAAGTGAGTACCCCTATCCGAGTCAACCCAAGTGGGCAGACCGAACCGGGCAAGGACGTGATTCATCAAGAGAATAGCTGTCGTTTTCGCCGTGTCATTAGGTGCTGGTAGACATTCAACCCACTTTGTGAATGCACAGGTCACGGTCAAGATGTATTTATTACCCCTGCTGGACCTGGTCAGAGGCCCCACCCAATCAAATTGCAAGTCCGATCACGGAGTGGACGGTCCCTTTTTCTGTAGGGGAGCTCTGTGTGCGGGGTTGGATGGCTGAAACTGACAACAAATCAAACAACGCTGGACGTGGTCTGACACGCCGCGACGCATCCCCGGCCAATAAAGCAACCTGGCTCAGGGCTCCCAACGTGGCCTTGGCACCTGTGTGTCCAGCGGAGGGAGAGTCATGAGCTTGCTTGATCATGTCCCCCCTCAGTGGCTGTGGCGTGACAAGGACAGGCGGCAAAAGAGGCTTGGCGGCGTGCATCAGCAACCCTTCAACCATTCTCAGCGTGACCCGAACACGAAAGAGAGCACGGAGCTCAGGAACGGAGTCAAGCTTGGTGGAAGAAGGCAGATGAGTTGTAGGATCAGAAAGGTACAGGATCATCTTGCTTATAGCAGGGTCCTGGGACTGAAGACTGACAAGATTGTCACCAGAAAAGAGAGGTTGAACAGACACCACACCCTCGGATGGTTTGGAGGTGGACGCGTTAGCGGCCTGAGCTCAAGTCACGACACACACACAGGGTGGGTCAGACCGAGAAGAGACATCCTCAGGAAGCAGAAAGGGGTTGAAGACTCATGGACTACCATCGGCCGCACCCTGTTTGGCAAGAGAGTCTGCACGGTTGTTCAGATCTTTATCAGTTCCGGGTGCACGAGAATGTCCTTTGACTTTACGCCAATAAACGTGCATGTCATGTGCCGTCACTAGGGCGTCACATGCCATGAAGAGGTCCTGATGTTTAACGGGCTTCCGATTAGAGGTTTGGAACCCGTTACTCTTCCAAGAAGGTAGATGACAAATGAAACTGAGACGCACTTAGTCCGAGTCCGTGCAAATCACCAGCTCAAGGATGCCACGGCCCCTAGCATGTTGTAGTGCTATCAAGATCCCAGCCACTTCTGCAAACTGTGAGGTCTTAGAACCCAACCAGTAACATTGGGAGTCCTTCTGGTCAGCGTTCAACCAGACGACACCCACGCCTGCCCTAGGCATAGGACCATGTCGAAAAGAACTGCCATCGACGTACACTGTCGGCAAGTCCAAACAGAGAGACTGATCGAAGTAGTGGTGGTTGGGGTTTTGAAGAGTCTGAGGACGGCTAGCTGGCGGGACTGATGCGACAGTGACGTCCGAGCAGTGTTGGCATGCAGCCAAACCCATGCCACGAGGGCTACGTCGGTTCTGGACGTAGCATACTTTGATGTCGAAGCTTTGAAGAGCCAGCAGCCATGACGCGATTCGCTCATTGGTCACCACACCATCTCAGATGCGCTGACTGTTAAGGAAGGTCACTGGCTGGTGCTGAGTCTCAATGATGATTTTCTGTCCACCAGTGTAGCTAGAAAAGTGTTTCACCGCCCACATGGTGGAAAGCAAAGCTTTTTCACAGCCAGAGTACTTCAATTCAGGACCGGACAAGAGCTTACTAGCGTAGGCTACGACACGCCTGTCGCAGTCGTATACTTGGTAGAGACCAGCACTCAAACAGTGAGCTGAGAAACCGACCTCAAGGTAGAACTCCTTGTCGCAATCGGGGAGCGCCAAGCACGGAGCTGAGTGTAACGCGGCCTTCGGGTCATCCATGGCCTGTTGCTGCTGCTCAGTCCACTCGAAAGGCACATCCTTCTTCAGTAGATTAGTCAGAGGTCTCGCTATCTCAGCGTAATGTTCTACGAACTGGCGCGAGTAGTTGCACACCCCTAGGAAGCTCTGACGTTCTGAGACATTCGTAGGAGGTGTGATGGTGGCCACACCTTGAATTCTGCCAAGTTGAGGCTGCATCCCCTGTGGTCCCACAAGGAGGCCAACAAACTGAACCTGTGACCTGCACCACTGACCCTTGGCGAGAGAAATCTTTGCAGCTGCGAGCTGACCCATGACGTGGTCCAGCTCGGACAGGTGGTTTTCCAAGATACGCTTACGAACAAGAATGTCGTTGACATAGATGAGGGTACCTCGCTCTCGAGCATCAGGGCAGGCTTTGTCCAAGAAGATGTTGAACTCAGCTGGCGAGTTGGAATAACTAAAAGGACACTGAGTGAAGGTGTACTTGCGGTTAGCAAAGGAGAAGGCTAGTTTGTGTTGGTCCGATTTATGGACAGGAATTGTCCAAAATCCAGATGCAATGTCAAGGGTGGAAAAGTATTTAGCATCTTTCACTTTTGGAAGTTCTTGTTCCAGGCGCGCCATTGGCCACCTAGACAAGGGAACCTGTTTGTTGAGTTGCCTGTAGTCAATGGTTAGTCGCCACTTACCATTAGGATTCTTTACTGGCCACAATGTAGCCGAGTAGGTGCTGTTGCAGGGCCGGATAATCCCTTTAGCCAAGAGGCTTTCAATGATTTCCTACCCGAGGAGCGCCCCGGCCGCCGCCGCCCCTGACCACCGGCCCCAAGGCAGAGGGCTCCGCAGAGGAAACACTGGAGGATTAAAATATATAACATGTAAAATAACAAAAGCTAATATGGATAAAAAGTAACTGATAAAAAGTGATTATAAAGATAGTAAAAGAAAACATAATCATGTAAAAACACTAAGATGTAGATAAAATTATAAAATTAATTAAAAGAGATAAATATGTATATATAGATATAGGGATGGGTACCGAATTCTGTACTTTTTAAGGTACCGACCGAATTCCATAGTACCTACCGAGCACCGATTCACGTCATTTCAAACGGTGCCTCGTTTCGGTATCCGTCCATCATAACGAGAACTTGCCTAGACAGCTGCGCATGCGCAAGAGCGTTATGTTGTCGGTCCCTGCGAGTGAGTTGTAAACAGAGCAGCATGGTAAAAAGAATGCACGCTAACGCTTGGGTCTACTTCACTAAATGTGATGGGTAACTGGGTGATGAAACCAGCGACAGACAACGATCTAAGTGAGTCATCCTCATCTTAATCTGTTCCGGTAGGTAAATAAAATGTTTAAGATAACGTTACCTTGATATTTTAGCTTCCGTTTCGCTAATGGTGCGTTCGCTTTCTCCTCGGAACTCCGATTTTCCGCCTAGAAGAACATGAACGTGCTCTAAAGTTTGGCTTCACTTTACTAAATGAGACGGGTGATTGGGTGAAGAAGAAACCAGCGACAACGATCTAAGTGTGAGGCATCATCGTTTTAATCTGCTCCAGCAGTTAAATAAACTGTTAAAGATAACGTTAGCTTAATATGTTAGCTTCCATTGCCACCGTTGTTATCAGCTAATGGTGCGTTCGCTTTCTCCTCGGAAATTCTAACTTCCCAGTAGGAAAAATCAAATGAAAAAAGACGGCAAAAGGAATGATGATATTCAGTAAATTTAGTTCACAGTAAAGATATTTGCTTCAGTTTAATTATCAGCTTATAAAACTACAAGGATGATGTTAAAATACAAACAGTTGAATGTTATTTATCGTGATATTTATCAAATATTGTTACATATAGAGAAAAATATATATTTAATTATAAAAGAGAATTAAAATAAACACTCAAAAGTATCGAAAATTGGTACAGTTAAGTACCGGTATCGATTCGTAGGTACAGGGAATTAGTACCGGATCGATTCAAATGTCAAAGGTACCCATCCCTATATAGATACATAGTGATCAGTTAAAAGCTAAGCTAAAAAGGTGGGTCTTGAGCCTATTCTTAAAAGCCTGGACGTTCCCTTCGGCCCTGAGGTCCTCTGGCAGCCCGTTCCAAAGGCGAGGGCCGTAGTACTTGAAGGGCGCCTCGCCGTGGGTGTGAGTCTTAACTTTAGGGATAACTCGGAGACGGCTGCCAGAGGAGCGCAGAGACCACGAGGGTTTTATATAGTAAAAGCATTTCTGAAAGATAAGAAGGCCCAAGACCATTAAGACACTTAAAAACCATTAAAAGAACCTTAAAATCAATCCTGAAACATACGGGGAGCCAGTGCAGTGATTTCAAAGCCGGAGTGATGTGCTCCCGCTTCCTGGTCTTCATCAGGACACGTGCTGCTGAGTTTTGTAAAAGTTGTAAACCTGAGATGCTCTTTTTGGGAAGACCAGAAAGCAGGGCATTGCAGTAATTAGGGCTGTAGCGAAGCCTCGACGAAGTCGACGGCTCGATTCTAAAAATTTGTCGATGTCAGATCCGGAAGTCGACGCACCGCGCCCACTTGTTGCATCCCCAGGAGTTTGTAAATAGAGGAGGAATCTGCCTGTTTTTCCTCTAGTTCGCCCTCTTCACCGCCTTCACTAACATCTCCGCCAAATACCGAAGACCCGGAACAATGTCCGTCCACTACTAGATTCCTTTCCTGTTTTGCCCGCCTTCGTCTCCCGGCAACAGACAACAACTTCCGGGGTCAGATGCGCTGCTTCGTGTCTATCGCAGATGTAGAAAATCACCGGGAGCGTTTCTCCCTTCATTAAGGAGCTTCTTTCAGACATTAGGAGAGCTGTTTTGGTGGTAGCAGTCTCTCCTCCGTGCTGGTCTGTTTGCTGCTGGGTGTTTTTGGTTTATTTAAACTTGGTAACTTGAACTTAATGTTGGTAAAGCTACTGTTAGCATCTTCGCTAACAGCTTCTTGCGTTGGGATAAGCTGTTACGTTTTGGTTTAGAGTTCATCTTTTTTGTGGTGTAGATCTCCCTTTTATTACATTTAGAGTGTTATGGGTTTTCGGTTTAGTGTAAAATATCACCTGAGTTTGGTTTAACCCGTAACACCACTCGCCTCACGCACATAAGTGACCAAAACAAAGCAGCATGGAGACACTCCATCTTCTACCACCTCTCAGGCAGCAGCCTGCACTCCCAAGTTCTACACATCACCAGAACATAACCAACCAACACAATAAACGCAGTGTTATACAAAATGGAAGGCCTGTAGTGTTTATCCTCTCAGTAAGAATTTATCAATTTTTTTGAGGAATTTATTTGAGATTTTCTGGTTTTTGTTAATTGTGCAATAGAAAAATAATCATTAGATTAATCTTCTAAATAGTCATTAGAATAGTCGACTATTCGATAAAATAATCGTCAGAATAATCGTTTTAAAAATAATCGTTTACCCCCAGCCCTAGCAGTAATCAATTCTACTGGTTATAAAAGCATGCACTAGCGTCTCTGCATTGGCCCAAGAGAGAATGGGGCGGACTCTGGCGATATGCTTAAGATGGTAAAAACCTATTATTGTGATGTTTTTAATGTGGGGGATAAAAGTCAGCTCAGAGTCGAAAATAACGCCCAGATTCTTCACTTGTAGTGATGGATAAAAATACATTGATTGTAGTTTAGGTAAAAGTTTCTCTCTCTGGGCCTCAGGACCGATGACTAAAACTTCAGTTTTGCCCTGGTTGAGCTGGAGAAAGTTTTCAGTCATCCATGATTTAATATCTAAAATGCAGTTAAAAAGTGTTTCCATTGGCTGTGCGTCATCAGTACACACGGAGATGTACAACTGTGTATCGTCAGCGTAACTGAAAATTCACCCCGTGTCTCCTGATGACGCTGCCCAGAGGGAGCATATAGAGGTTAAAAAGCACTGGGCCTAGAATTGAACCCTGAGGCACACCTCATGTGATGCTGTGGACCCCAGAGGAACAGGAATCCAGACTCACCATAAAAGTCCTGTCTGTGAGGTAGGAAGTGAACCAGGTGTGGTTTTGTGTTTCAGACCTGGTACTGTTGCTCTGAGAGAGATCCGCCGGTACCAGAAGTCCACTGAGTTGCTGATCCGTAAGCTGCCCTTCCAGCGCCTGGTGAGGGAGATCGCTCAGGACTTCAAGACAGACCTGCGTTTCCAGAGCGCCGCCATCGGAGCTCTGCAGGTGTGTGTGCTACAGTGTAGTCGTAGTTACCTGACCATCATGCTGCTAATACCTGTGGTGGTTCTGTGTCTGTGCAGGAGGCTAGTGAGGCGTACCTGGTGGGTCTGTTTGAGGACACTAACCTGTGTGCTATCCACGCCAAGCGTGTCACCATCATGCCCAAAGACATCCAGCTGGCACGCCGCATCCGCGGGGAGCGTGCTTAAGCGCCCGTATTCTGTCTCACTGCGGTCTTGTTTTTCTTTCCTTGTCCTGCCCTCACACATCCCCCCCCACGCCCCCAGTCTCTCAGTAGACATTAGGGCAGGGGTGGGCCACTCTGACCCTGGAGATCTCCCATCCCTGTTTTAGTTGTTTCTGTGCTCCTAAACACCTGAATCAACAGGTGAATCAGGCGTTTTGGAGCTGAGAAACTGCTAAATCATGCTGGCTAGGGGCCCTTGAGGGCCGGGGTGGCCCACCCCTGCAGTAGGGTAACTCTGATTATGAACGTATAGAAAAATGTTGACGTCTGTCTCTGATAAAATTTTTTGTCTTCATCAGATGTTTTTAGGGTACCCTTTTCTGCATGTAAGGAGTTTTACTGATCAGATGGACATGTGCACTCATACTCTGGGTTTGGGTGTGTCACTAACAGCTGAAGCACAGGGCCAAGGGGCTAGTCTGCTTAAGGGGAGCTGCAACTTCCACAGCAGGGTGCTATTAAAACTAGTCTCGAGGCCCGTGTCTCTGAGCACCCCCGATCCTGCCCAGCATGGCCCCGCCCTCACCTGGAACAAGCCTGGGGAGCAGATGGACTGATGTTCTGCTTGTGTGGACCTGTCATTTGTTTAAAGTTGTAGATTTGGTGTGTAAGTTTTTACATCTCACAGAGAAGCGTCCTTTCTGTTTTCACGTACTACATTATCCGAATGAAGAGTAATAAAACAGCTGATGGTTCTAAGCAGAGACCAGACTATGATTCTAATGGCCGCCACATGGGGGCGCCAGCTGATCGTGCTGCTGGTGGTATAGTGGATGCCTCTGCATGTAAAGGGTCTGTGTGTCTCTGTAGATCTGAGCATTTAAAATGTCCCTTTCTTGGAATTTGTGATACAGAATATAACCTCATTCTCTTTTCTTTTATATTTTTTCTTATTGCTCGAGATTTTCAGACGTATAAATAAGCTGATCTTTGTATTTTCCAAATTTCTCATAATATGGTGGTAATAAATAGATGTTAGAACAAGTAAAAGTTGTTTTATTTGCTGAATTATAAAGGTTTTGCTTTTCATAGTAAAAGTGGGTATAAATAAACTGCAGCAGGAGCCCAAGAGCAACATGGATCTGTAGCATCAGTCCACGGCCTCGCCACATCCATAGGGGCCTGGGCATGTGGCCAGAAGGCCCCCTGGTGGAGGTGGGGTGGGGGGGTTCTTTTATGGCACTTGCACACTAGCATCGGCTCTACTTCTGGACCGGGTTTGAAGTGTTCTCTTTTTTCCCACAAGCAACCAGAAGTCTATCCCGGACGGTCTGCCTGGAGCCGAACTGGTCTGCTGACTGATTGGCTGGCTCGAAATCACACCTACCAGGAAGGAGCTGATTGGGGGATAGAATCAGCCTGTGGGGGCTTCCCTCATGTGCAGTTCCTTATCATTCTGGATGCTATGGAGTTAATGAGCCTCTGGCTGAAGCAATTTTTCTCTGTATCTCACTACTGCGAAGAGTGCACATACACAGTGCTGTCAGACAACGCAAAGCAGGACCCAATACCAGAGTCAGGTCTCCAAAAAAATTACTCGGACTGCTTTTGTTTGTCCCATTAGTTGTCACACAGACAACACGTGAAGTTTGTTCTCTGTGACAGTGTGAATGTCCTGTCACTGTGTCCCGATTGATCGTGCGCCCTGGCTACTTGGCCAAGGGGATGTCCCCTTGGCTGACTGGTCAGCGCGCATGACTCACCCGGGAGTCTGGGGATCAAATCCCGCCCAGGTTCTCGTTTCTCCACCTTGCCACATCTGCATTTGACCCATCCCCAGGGGAAGCAGTGAGCTGCAGACATGGCTTTGCTCGGGAACCATTTGGCAGTTTAACCCCCCAATTCAACCCCTTAATGCTGAGTGTCAAGCAGGGAGGCCTTGGGTCCCATTTTTTCAAAGTCTATGGTATGACCCAACCAGGAATCGAACCCAGATCTCCCAGACTCAGGGTGGACACTCCACCACTAGGCCACTGAGCTGGTCTAATGTTTGATGTCATATATTAAGTAGTTCCTCTCCACTGCCAGGAATAAAGCCATAAAAACATGGCATTGCACTTCTGGTACAATGCTGTGAGTAAATAAACCGTTGGGTCACACGTAATCTTCAAATGAAATTGCATCATTGCAGCACTTTTATTTTGAAAATTACTGGAGATTTTATAATGAAACAGTTTGTGATTTCCTGTCTAGTCCCATGTTAACTACGGAACTTGACGTGTCCAAGAAGTGAATAAACATAAACATAAGAAGTGGCTCGCGGCCAGGCCCCTGGTCGCAATGTGCTTAAACCCCAAAATGTTGTCAATCTGTGTCTGCTCTTGGGGAAAGTGTTGCCAAGTAAGTCTGCCGTAAATGTATTGTCAAAGACCAACAGGAAGTGATGCAGCCTGTTTTGGCAAGTACCAAAGTTGTGTAGCATAAACCTAGTTTATAACTCATAGTATTGGAATGGCAAATGTCACATTTACACTCTGTTAGACAGAAGTGTCCTTGCTAGGCCCTTAGGCAAAAAAACATTTTTTGATGAAACCTTCATGTCACAATTAGAGATTAAACATTTGGGACATCACCACCCTGTGGATTTTAACATTGAAGAACTTTGAGAGATTTTAAAAAATTTAAAGGGGTTAATTTGAAACATTGTACAGTTATTGAAAAGTATGCAAAGATGAAAGATCTAGACTTTCTTTTCAAAAAGAAATGTGGCGAGTGACTATTTGTAATTTCATGTATTTACTGCTTTTGCCAAATAGATAAGAAACTTGTGTCTGTTCTAGTTTTGTTAGATCTCAGTGCTGCCTTTGACACAGTTGATCACAATGTTCTTTTAGAAAGGCTTGAACATGTTGTAGGGATCAAAGGAACAGCGCTAGGCTGGTTTAAATCCTACCTGTCTGATAGATTTCATTTTGTAAATGTACATGACAAATCATCTTCATACTCCACGGTTACTTGTGGAGTACCACAGGGTTCAGTGCTTGGACCAATAGTTTTTACTATATGTATGCTTCCAATTGGTTAGGGTTAGAGTGGGAGTGGGAGCTGGCCGTCTGGTTGGGGTCTGGGGTAGTGGGCTGCTTTGCCCTGTGTTGGGCAGGGTGGCCTGCTCATTGTTACCCCAGTAAGAGTCATACCATCTTCTGGGTCCAGGAATGGCTGAGTCCTCTGTGCAGCAGTACCTGGACTAAAGTTTGCAGGGTGTGAATGGGAAGTGTGAGTGGGCATATGACGTGTGTTCTTGTGTGACATTAGGTTGGATGTGTTTGTGTGTGCGCATGAGAGTGGAATTGTGCAATTGTGTTTGTCTGTGACGGTTTATCTGTCAGGTAGGGCCTTGGACTCCTCTCCTCTCCTGGGGCATCTTGTGGCACTACAACTTGTTGGCATATTCTCCCCCGCCACATGTCATGCTGGTAGGTGGTGGCTCTGTCTGCCTGTGTATTTGTATTTTTTACACATTACCTTGGGCTATGGTTGGCACTAAATACAGGTCCTTCTCAAAACATTAGCATATTGTGATGAAGTTCATTATTTTCTGTAATGTACTGATCAGATTCATTACACATAACTGAAGTAGTTCAAGCCTTTTATTTTTTCTAATATTGATGATTTTGGCATACAGCTCATGAAATCTAAAAAAATTAGCATATCATGAAAAGGTTCTCTAAACGAGCTATTAACCTAATCATCTGAATCAAGTAATTAACTCGAAACACCTGCAAAAGATTCCTGAGGCTTTTTACTCCCAGCCTGGTTCATTACTCAAACCCGCAGTCATGGGTCAGACTGCCGGCCTGACTGCTGTCCAGAAGGCCGGCACTGCACTCTGCAAAGCAAGAATCATAGAGCAATCTTGTGTGGTTAAATTGGAAGGGAGGAGGCTGAGGATTGGTCCTTGTGGAGCACCATGGGGTTGAGTACAATAGTGGAAGAGGAGACATCAGTTTGGATCTCCACAGACCGCGAACCTGCCATCAGGACATTCATCTGATGGTTTCTCGTGCATAACAACAGTGTGTTGACTCATGTCTGTCTTTTGCCAACCAGTAAAAAGTAACCTATGTTTGACTTTTAACAGTTTCACACGTGCTTAAATGTTATTTCTGTTCTTCATTATCTTAGCTGAAGTTTTCTTTCTTGTGTCGATTTTTTAAATTCTGCATTCACCTTCTCCAAGGTCTGCAGGGAGCTCTCCATCCCCCATCACATCTGCTCCTCCATGGGATTACAGTGCAAATGTTTGTCTGAAACATACCGTGCTGGGGGAGATTACAAGTGTTCTGCCCTCTTTGAGAGAGGTTATCCAATCAGGGTGTGCAGACTCAGGGATTAACCAATAGCACCACAGAGAGGGAGGGCATTGGGATTAAACATAGCACAGAATGGGATTAGGCCAGTGTTGACTGCAGAAAAGTGCTTCTGCTAAAACATTTCCTTTGCTCTCTAAATAGTTTAAAGCAAAAACATTTTACATGATTTATGAAAGAAAACACTTTTGTTTGTTTTGATTTGTTCAAAATTCAGGTTTTTTAATTTTTAGGGGTTATATTTTATCAGACATCATATAAACATCATCAAACTGTCTTTCTACTTCATCTATCTATCTATAGATAGATAGATAGATAGATAGATAGATAGATAGATAGATAGATAGATAGATAGATAGATAGATAGATATATTACTGAATGCTGGATGTAAATCGATTGGATTTATTTGTGTTAGGAAACCTACACAGTTTGTAATGGAAATTTCCTCCACCACCAACCAAATACACTCTTCACTCACTCATGTAAAATATTTGCGCACATTTGATGTCATAGAGCAGTTTTAGTAGTAATCAGGTCATGTGGGGATTACCAAGTAGTCAGAGGCATGGTGGAGGAAGGTGGAGGGGGTGGTAGTCAAAAAGAGATGGGAGACCTGAAACCTGAGACAAAATATTAAAACTCATTTATTGTCAGTTATTATGATCACTTATGAGATGTACAGAAAACAACCGAGTCAGAAACAGTTAAAAGTAACCAACCAGGTGAAGGGAAACAATGACAGAGTCAGGGATGGAGGGGGCACAAGAGGTAGAGGTGGGGAGGTGGGGGGTGGACAATAATCCTAACTAATTCACTTAGGACATCGCTGAAGGGAGGCTAAGAGGATTGGGTCACTCCCAGAATGAGCTGAGCTAAAATAACCAAGATGGACCAGTGAGAACCACTCAGACCACTTGACAAACATGGCAGGTCCAAACTGGACTCCATCACAGCCATCCATTCTTAAGGTGAGCTTGTGGATCAGGTTCTGTCGCACACATCCTCACAGGCACCAGAACCTCCAAATACACCCTAATGACCCTCAGAGGTACGGAAGAAGAAATTATTTCAATGTGTCACGTTGCTAAAACAGGAAATCTATTTTCTCATCAAACAGGTGAAAATAAAAACATGAAACTAAAAGTTTTACAAACACAAAAGCTCTGAGAGCTCTAAACGACCTCAAACCAGTCAGATAGCATGTGTGTGTGTGTGTGTGTGTGTGTGTGTGTGTGTGTGTGTGTGTGTGTGTGTGTGTGTGTGTGTGTGTGTGTGTGTGTGTGTGTGTGTGTATTTCTGTCCATACACTAGAATTGAGTTTTCTTCCCTAGATTGTTGGTTAAACAGAAACATCAGCAGGCGGCATCGACATCCTTTCTTCTTAGACAGGACGGTGTTTTCTACAGCGATCACGCTCAGACAGAGAAAAAAGCAGAAAATGAATCAACAATAAAAAGTTTCCCGGCTGGACTGCTTTGCTATCTCACACTGGTTGAACGAAACCACACCCTTCCTCACTTTCTAGAGGACCTGGAATTTCCAGGAGTTTTGGTCTTTGTGGTCCAGGCAGTCCATAGCTGTGAAGCCCAGTTTCCAGGCCTGCTGGTCCTTGTAGTCCAGGCAGTCGACAGAGGTGAAGCCCAGGGAAGAGGCGGTGCTGTAGCCCTGTGAAGACAGAGAGGCTGGGGACTGGCTCAGTGAGCCCCCCATAGAAGGGACAGTGATGGGACTGAGGGCCCCCCCAGTGCCTGACAGCTGCGAGTGCATGGGGGACAGGTAGGCGCTGCAGTCCAGGCCAGTGAAATAAGAGGTGGTGCTGGCGTAGCCCTGGCTGTATGCTGATGGCTGGCCGTAGCTCATGGGGTAGGGCGATGGCCGCTGCATGCAGGGCACTGAGGAGGAGGCCAGGGGGTCGGGCAGGGGCGAGATGGCCGGGCTCCAGATGGACACAGCGGTGTTTCCAGTGCTGGAGGTCTGGGCCAGGCTAGGGCCAGCTGCCTGGGCTGAGGAGGGGCTGTAAGAGCCAGATGGGTTAGGAACTGGATCAGGGACACTGGGCTCCTGGACTGGTGAGGCCTTCTTCTTTGGAGGGCGGGGCTTAGACTGGCCGCTGCTCTGCTGTTGCTGTTGGCGGCATTTAGCACGACGGTTTTTAAACCAAACCTAAACACAGAGGAAAGGTATACACGTTACAGACAGCTGTCAGGCTGGAGCTCTGAGGTGATACCAGCAGGAGAACTCTGCCTTCAGCACTGGGCTGGGTGGGACTTACCTGCACACGGGACTCAGGCAGGTTGATCTTAAGGGCCACCTCCTCCCTCATGAAGATGTCTGGGTAGCGGGTTTTGGAGAACAGAGCTTCCAGGATGTCCAGTTGTGTCCGAGTGAAAGTGGTGCGCTCTCTGCGCTGCTTCCGGGGAGTGGCTGCAAATCAGGAGACCCAGATTACCATGATGATGTTGGCGGCTTCACAAACACAATTCTAACTGGTGTAAAAACTATACCTAAAGATTTAAGACGTTTTTCCATCAAAATTTGAGCTTGTTAGAATAATCTTTACCAGAAAAACAAACAGAAAAACAAACAAAAACAATGTTTCCTTTATTTAGTAATTGTTTCTGAATCCCTCCGAGGTGTAAGGATTAGTTCATCTCCTCTACTTGAGGTTTCTGTTTGGGGTTAATTTGTTCAAGTCTGCTGTTTTCTTCCTTTCAGTTCACAGAAACTCAGAGTAAAGATTAAATAGAACTTTTTTCTGAATGTGCCGAAAGAACATTAATAGCACGCAAGCGACCGCAAAGCACAGTGAGATCAAACTCATTTAAATTGTTTTAAACAACAAGTAATCCTAAAGATTTGTTTCTAATTCAGTAAGTCATCTTACACGTGTTTAAAGTCCGTTTTTGAACAAACAAGATTATTTTTGTCTCGTTTGGCTGTGGCAAGACGCACCAGCCGGTGCGCTTTTACGCACCACGGAACGCATTCAATTTCACTAAAGCGACGAGTGTGTCACTACAAACATAAAAATATTTAAAAAGAAACATTTTAACGGTAATAATACTTACGTGGGTACGCCACGGTTGTGTGGAGGACATCCATCCCAGGAGCCGGCAGGTTCAAGCCGTTCATGGTGTAATGAGGTTGTTTTATGTAGGACATCATCTTTGGAGCGGCTTTAAGTCCTGGCGCTGACTCGGAGGTCGGACACGCCACGCAGCAGCTGTGGGACCCCGGGAGCGCTGGTGGAGCCGCGGACTGCACAGCACAGAAACACCAGAGGGAACGGATCTCTGGGCCTTAACTGGGCGTTAACTGGGCGTTAACTGGGCTGTTTGCAGCAGGACATCCAGAGTGTGACTTCACACGGTCAGAGGCACCGCGCAGGTGGACTGGCCCCGGATCCCTCTGCGCCTCGGACAGGTCCCTGTACTGACTGTCTGACCGGAACACGCTGCTAATTAGAGGGACCAAGAGACTCCGGCAAACCCCTCCCACACTCACACACACAGACACGCGCACCACACGCGCTCAGGGGAAAACACCCGCAGGCTGTGCGTCAAAGTTTACGGTCTGTCCAGAATTTAATGTTTCGGGCTCTGGGTTCTGATTGACACCCCCCCCCCCCCCCCCCCAAATAATTTATAGATGCATGTATTTTTTTAATTCACATAATTAATTCACGCCATTGTGAGGACATTGTGAGGAAAATACAATTTAGAGGTAAATAATTTTATTTAAAACAAAGTTTATTTTGACTTCTTTTCCACCCCATCTGTTTCTGCTGCACCAAAGTCCCCTCCACACCAAAACACCTGCACACACTGAATTCCCACGCTCAGCCACATAAACACCCAGATGCACCAAAGCAACAAAGCTCATTTGATTTATCGTAATATGCTTTATCTGAAAAGTAAGTATCTTATCTCCAGATAAAGAGAGGAAAGACTGCTCAATCCTTTCAGTGGTGGAGCAGCAAACAGGCAGGAGGGACGGAGGCATCCACACCAAACACCAGAGGGTGGATATGAATAAAAACAGGATGGAGAAGATGCTGTGGAACCAGTGGATGAACACAGACCAGACAGCTGATGAAGATATGCCTGCTGAATGAGAGAAAAGTGTAATAAAAGGTGAGTGTGTGTTTGTGTTGTTTAGAGCTTTAATTATTTCACTTTATTTTTGTTTTTCACTAATTAAGTTTGTTACTGTTTCAGACCTCAGGTGTTGTAGCAACTGACCCAACGTTCCACAGGCTTTACAAATGACAGAATGCATGTTTAGTGTGACACCATGGGTCTCGCTAAACAAGCGTTTGACAACAACACTTTACAATCAGCAATGCAACAGATTGCCATCCCAGCAAATGGGGAAATAGGCAAGAGCACTCAGCTAGTTTAATCCCTCACCCATCCCCCCCTAAAGCTGCAGAGCTCACAATGTTCAGAACGATGCAAGCAAGCATTTTTGTTTCTAAACCCAAACTGAAAGGCAGAACCGGAGACCTGGACCCTCGGGAAGATGGGCCCCATGAGAACAGAGGAGGAGACAGGTGGGAACAGAAGGGGGAGTGATGGAGGAAAAAACAGGTGAAGGGGCAGAGGGTGGGGGGAGCCTCCGGTCCTCGTCCCCACTGACACACTGGTGCCGTTAATCCAGATTATAGAGTCTAAAACAGGTCTGCTAAATCTACATGCCAGCCAGCAATACAGAGGCTGCTGTCAGCCCCAATCACTGACCCTGCACACACACACACACACACACACACACACACACACACACACACACACACACACACACACACACACACACACACACGCACGCACGCACACACACGCACACACACACAGTTATAATCTCCTCTGCTCAAACCAGGTGCCACAAGCCGTCCCCGAACACACACACACACACACACACACACACACACACACACACACACTGAAGGAATAAAAAAAGAGAAAAGCAAACGTTTGGGAACAAGCAGGTCGGACGCAGGAACACAGATACAAACACGTCTGATTGGTCAGCAAACTCTAATTCTCATGTCTCTTAGTTACCTTCACAAACGTATCCAGACAGCTCTTTCAGACAGAAACACAACAGGACAAGCAGGAAGTAGGTTTTTCTTTTTTCAGCGTTTTACACGTCAAGATATTCTGAACAGTTTTGGTTTTGACTGGAATGTAAAATGACATGTAACACTGAGTTATTATCAGGCAGTTCAGTTCCATCCATCCATCCATCCATCCATCCATCCATCATCTATCCATCCATCCATCCATCCATCCATCCATCCATCTATCCATCCATCCATCCATCATCCATCCATCCATCCATCCATCCATCCATCATCCATCCATCCATCCATCCATCCATCCATCATCCATCCATCCATCCATCCATCCATCTATCCATCCATCCATCCATCCATCCATCCATCCATCCATCCATCCATCCCTTTTCAGCCTCTTATCCGGAGTCGGGTCGCGGGGGCAGCAGAATAAGCTGAGAGACACAGACTTCCCTCTCCCCAGCTACTTGGGCCAGCTCTTCCGGGGAAATCTCAAGGTGTTCCCTCGCCAGCAGAGAGACATTGTCCCTTCAGCGTGTCCTGGGTCTTCCCTTGGGTCTCCTTCCAGTTGGATGTGCCTGGAAAACCTTGCCAGGGAGGCGTCCAGGAGTCATCTTGTTCAGATGCCTGAGCTACCTCAATTGGCTCCTCTCGACTTGGAGAAGCAGCGGGCCTACTCCGAGCCCCTCTCGGACGACCGAGCTTCTCACCCTGTCTCTAAGAGAGAGCCCAGCCACCCTGCGGAGAAAACTCATTTCGGCCGCTTGTATCCGCAATCCCGTTCGGTCACTACCCAAAGCTCATGACCATAGGTGAGGGTAGAAACAAGCCCCTATAATTCGAGTCTGGATTTGAAGCAAAACAGGAAGTAACAAAAATTGCAGTTCCACCCTCATCCGCTGGGGGCTGGTATCAGAAGCGAGCAAATCCTCGTTGACTCCCTTATTAAAAATACCAATTTCACAGCAGAAATAAACATGTTTACAGCCTGTTACCAAAACATGTTTTAGGTTTTAATAGATCTAGTTTACACTCATGACAACTCTGAGGGGGGTGAATTTTTTGTCACTCTTCTGTTTAAGTGTATTAAAAGCCTAAAATTCTGAATAATTAATGAGCATCAGACCCACGTGACCACAGAGCTAGCTCCATGGAAAGGCCTCAGCCTGAGCCTCGGCCTCGCCTGAAAACTGTTTCACCATTTTCAGTCTCTCAACCTAGACCATTAGTTGTAGCGTTTGTGCGTCTTTTCGGACATTATTTGTGCAATTGTTGGACAAAATGACTTGCTGTGGCATTAATTGCACTAATAGCGCGTCCAAAGAGTCTCCACTTCATTTTTTTTGGTAAGTAAAATTATATATACTGTATGTATTTTAGTATTGGTATGGACACCCTCCCCTCAGCGGCAGCTCGATGCATCTCTGACTGCAGCGGCGCCTGTCTGCTGCGCAGGCTGCCGGCTTGTGGAGCTTTTGGGAGACCTCTGTGTTCCACCCGGTTGTCCCTAGCGGTCAACCCGGCGTATCTGTGACTCAGAAGCTCCGGTGTTGTGCACAGTTAACTCCGGTTGTAGCTAGGTAGCTACCTCCATTAGCTTATCTCCCACCTCCGCGTTAGCTTTGGGTTAGCTTGTAGCTACGTCGCTTCAGTTTGACTGGTGTCGTCATTTAATCCCAGCCTTACAGCCCCACCCCCAGCACCACCTCTTTCCCTTTCATAGAATTGTCTGGGCGTGGTGAGATGTGTGACACAATCAAAATGGCGGTGGTGGCGCACCTCCCATTTCAGATAAAAAATTCATAATAGGAGCCTATGTACAGGAATTGTCCAGTTTATATATGTCGATGGGTAGGAACCTAGATCAACTGGTAAATCGAGAGCTTTGCCTTCCGGGTCAGCTCTCTCGACAGACCGGTACAACGCACGCATCACTGCAGATGCAGCACCAATCCACCTATTGATCTCATGCTCCATATTTCCTTCACTTGTGAACAAGACCCCGATATACTTAAACTCCTCCACTTGTGGCAGGACCTCGTCCCTGACATAGAGAAGTCATTCTACCCTTTTCTGATTTAAGACCATAGTCTCGGGTTTTGAGGAGCTGATTTTCATTCCAGCCGCTTCACACTCGGCTGCGAACCGCTCCAGTCAAAGATAGAGATCATGTTCTGATAAAGCCAACAGGACCACATCATCTGCAAAAAGCAGAGACCTGATCCTTAGGCTACCAAAATAGATTTCTTCAACACCCTGTACATAAAAGTTATGAACAGAATCAGTGATAAAGGGCAGCCTTGGCGCAGTCCAACTCTCACCAGAAACTAGATTGACTTACTGCCGGGACCTAACAGCCCTTATTAAAGGGCCTGGTACTCCATACTCCCAGAGAACCCCCCACAGGGGCCCCCGGGGGACGCAGTCAAATGCCCTCTCCAAATCCACAAAACAAATGAAGATTGGTTGGGTGAACTCCCACGCATCCTCTAAGATCCCCCTAAAACTTGGTTTATGCTTGACGTATTTACTTTCCACTTGGTGATGCGGCTCGCGGATAGAACGCGCTTCACAACTTGCAGCGTTTATGGTTCATGCGGCTTGTCTCTGCGGTGAGCCAATATTCTCCCAAACTGAACGGGGCAGCAAGGAGCTCTACGGCATGCATCCAACACTACACCATAGTAGAAGTAGAAATTACTGTTTACAACATGGCATTCCAGCATTTTTAACAGCGTCCTCGTCTTTTCCGACAGTGCGAGCTATTTCTCTCCAAGAATTATTAACAACATGTTGATCACGGTGATCTTTGAGAGCTGAATCATACAAATGTCTGTATTTTAAAACCTCTGCCATACTAGTTCTTGCCGGTCCGCCATGTTTCTCAGCGCCCAACCATCCGCGTGGTTAGAAAATTTCCTAGGTGCGCGGTGCGGAAAATTTGGGCTGTGCGGAGGCGCGGTGGAGGGGCGTGGTTGTTAAAATGACGCAATTTTGCCGCGCGGAGCCGTGCGAACCTCGCGGACGCATAAAGCATAAACCAACCTTAAGGGTATAGAGCTGGTCCAGTTTTTCACAGCCAGGACAAAAACCACATTGCTGCTCCTGATTCCAAAGGTTTGACAATCTTTTTTTTTTATCCCAGCCTTACAGCCCCACCCCCAGCAACAACTCTTTTCCCTTTCACCACGACAGGCACCGACGACCCTGAGACTGCAGCTCCGGTCGGCCACTCCAACAATAGAAGCATGGAATATGGCCCACTTGGACTCAATGTCCCCTGCTTCCCTCGGGACATTTGTAGTTCTGTCGTTGGGAACTGAAAGCTTCTTCTGACAGGAGACTCTGCCAGATGTTCCCAGCAGACCCTCACAATACGTTTGGGCCTGCCAGGTCTATCCCTAGCCCACCATTCCAATTCAGAACAGGGAAACAATTCCTCCCAACTACACCTCTCCAGGTCTCGCTGTCGTTGCCCACATGAGCAATAAAGTCCCCCAGCAGGAAGAGGGAGTCACTTGAAGGAGCACTCTCCAGAACCCCCTCCAAGGACCACAAAAAGGGTGGGTAGTCTGAGCTGCAGTTTGGTGCTTAAGCACAAACCACAGTCAGGACTCGTCCCCCCACACGAAGGTGGAGGGAGGCTACCCTCTCGTTCACCGTGTTAACCCCAACATACGGGCACTAAGATGGGGGCAACAAGTATGCCCAACCCTGCTCAGTGCCTCTCAGTGAGAGCAACTCCAGAGTGGTAGAAAGTCCAACCCCTTTCTAGGAAACTGGTTCTGGAGCCAGAGCCATGCATTGAGATGAGTCCGACTATGTCTAGCCGGAACCTCTAAAACTCAACCGCCAGCTCCAGCTCTTTCCCCACCAGAGAAGTGACATTCCATGTACCAAGAGCTAGTTTTTGTAGTTGAGGATCAGAGCGCCAAGGTCCCTGCCTTTGGCTACCACCTGGCTGCTGCCGTGCAGCCGTTTGGCTGTGTGGCGGGGGGTTGGGAGCCACAAAGAAGGGGCCTGTGGGCCGCCTAATGAGGCCCACTGCCCTATAGTCAATCTACCCGAAACAAAATCAAAATAAAGACATATACAACATAAAAAGCAATATAAAACCGGTTAAGAACAGTTAAATGCAGAGCAAGATGATACAAAGACCATCTCAAATGTCTACTGCAGACTTATAGCTTATAGCCATGGCATCTATTGCATCTAATAGGAGACAGCCTGTACCTTCTCCCTGAAGGGAGGAGGACTAACTCGTCTAACAGAGGATGGTTCCTGCTGGTTAAAATTATATTTGACTTTAATTTCTGTGATAAGCCCTGGCCACCCCTAGAAAATTGCTGCCCCCCCCCCCCCCCCCAGGAAAAACCAGTGTTAATAAATCATATTAATGTTCACTCAAACCATGAATTAATATTGTTTATTAAAGACGTTATTGTAAATAAAAATAAAAATAATGCAATTAATAAGTAAAGAAATAATCAGAATTTAAAAAATGCATTTGTTTCTGTTGCTCACCATTTAAAAAAAGTTTTTCTCCGTAGTGTTTTGTGAATAAAGCAACAGCTTAAACAACCAAAATTTTAAAAAAATAATTAGAAATTTAAATTACATTTAAAATAACAGATTTTTTTCTGAAATGTTTGTGTTTGTTAAATCTAAATTAAATATTTTGGATACAAACTGTTTTTTTTAACCCTCTGAAGGCAGGCGTTGCAGATTTGCAGCTTTAAAACCTACCTACCTGGTTACTCCTCATACGTATTTCATGAGTTTTTTTTAACTCAGAAGTACCCCTGAAGGACTCAGTTGTTCGTCCTTTTATCAAAACTCATTTTGAGCCTGAGAGGGTTAAACTTGTTCACTGCCGGCCGTTTCCTGATCAGAAAACCCTTCGCTGCCAGCGTTTTTCAGAGTTTTGACTGCTTTTTGAAGAGTCAGAATGTTGTGCTCTATGATGATGTCAATGCCAAAACTGACAAAACAAAGAGGAAACTCATCTCTTACATCAGGAAGAATCCGCATGTTTCGAGCGTTATCCGTTCCTTAATAATTTGTTGTTCAATTGAGATCGGCAGAAGCTTTTCTGGTTCTCGCCTCACTTTTTTTTACAACAGCGGCCCAAAACGATCTCCTAACACATGGATTTTCTGCTTCCTGATGACGTGACATGTGACATCGGCTTTAGAGCTGAGATGTTTGTTCATGCGGTGCAGGGGTTCATTCCGACGCCCACACAGTAAAAATATGCAAATGATGACTTTAGTCATCAATGGCAGTGAACGGTTGGATTTAAAATGACAACTTTTATCGTCAATGGCAGTTAGTGAGTTAATAAAATCGAATAAAAGAGCAATGCAATACATCGCTACAGGCTAAACTCTCCCAGAGGGCCCCGTCTGGCCACCCCAATCAAAATTTTCTGGAGGCGCTCCTGCAGCCAGAATGCTTCTAAGTGGGAAGCGACGGCTCCAATAGAGCGTTCCTTCACTGTCTGGTTCACTAGGCTATGTTATTTGGACATCTCACCCCGGATTGGAAAACACCAGCACAACTCTTCCACTGACTTGTAACATGGAAGTTTCATCTCGACAAATTACTCAAGCTTGGAGGACTTCTGTCGTGAAGTGAACTTGCTAATGCTAACGGTTAGCTTAAACTAGCCGACTCCTGGCCATTTACACAACAACAGCCTTCCCCGTCGAGTCTTATCGATGAGTCCATAAATGCTAATTCACAGTGTGACGTAGATCTGTGACGATTTTCTAATCCTAGATTTTCATCATCTATTTTCTATCAGAAGCTAATGCAGCAGATAGCCATAGGGGACTAGACGCTCATGCTACCTGTCAATCAATTTGTCATAATTTAATTACACCTAAAAGTTACAACAAAAACACCCCCTCTCAGAGTTGTCATGACTGTAAACTAGATCTATTAAACCTCAAATGTTTTTTTGAACCAGGTTGTAAACGTTTATTTCTGCTATGAAATTGGCCTTTTTAAATAGGAATCAATGAGAATTTGCTCCTTTCTGTTTACTTTTGTTCTCTACTGTGTTGTGTGTGCATGTGGGTATGTGTGTGTCACTGGGTGGGTGGGGGGGGGGGGGGGGTTAATTGGCAACGACATTTGTGGGATATATGGGGTCTTTTTAATCTGTACAGCACTTTGAGTTACATTTTCTGTATGAAAAGCACTTTATAAATACATTTGATTTGATGAGGGTGGAAGTGGACTTTTTGTCACTTCCGGGTTGGCTTGTGAAACTGCATAGATTAGGGTGGACTCTGCCCAGCTTCCCTCATAGTCAGACCATGGTTTATGACATGGTCCACCAAAGTTGCTCATATGTCATCAGAAACAATGGTCCTTGCATGCTCTCTTCGATCACGTCCTCCTCTCTCTCTCTCTCTCTCTCTCTCTCTCTCTCTCTCTCTCTCTCTCTCTCTCTCTCTCTCTCTCTCTCTCTCTCTCTCTGTCAGGTGTGGTTTTGAAAAATGCCATTATGGTTTTGGAATTTGAGTTCAGAAGGTTGGTTATAGTGTTTAAGCAATCGAGAAAGACTGTAATGTAAATACACCTGCAGATGGTTAACTGTCCAACTACACCACTACAAACTCCTTATGCAAGGTGCTTGTGTGTGTGTGTGTGTGTGTGTGTGTGTGTGTGTGTGTGTGTGTGTGTGTGTGATGACTCAGGAGGTGTCTGTGGGGATGATTACAGCAGACAGTAATCCTGCAGATGGATCAGCAGGTGGTATTAGGAGAAGTGGGGGTGTAGCACATGGCCACCTTTGAACAGAAACAATATGGAGCAGCAGATCACGGGGCTTCACCTCCGTCTGCTTCACCCCATCCGCAGACGTACAGGACGCTGGAACGCTGCAGTGGACGGGACCAAGCTGCGGAGGCGGTACATGGACAACAATGACCCTGGTGAAGTCTCCCGTCAGAATGGTCATTACTGGCCTGAAGATGTTTGCAAGAGACTTGCACGTTCTGTTCCTTCTGCCTAGACTTCATATTTGTAAATGAACATTTGTCATTTTGACTTGCCAGCTCAGCAACAGCTTCAGCAGTGTTTCAGTCATTTTATCCAGCATTCAGAAGTTGTTTCTGTAGTGACTACAAGTACATGCTATGCTTCTGTTGTTATGTTAAATATTTTTTTAACATGTGGTTGTGAGCAGGCATGACTAAAGATGAGGCGTTCAGGGCTAACCCTGCAGTGTTTGTGTTACAGCACTGGAGTCCTAATCATCTGATGTTACTAAATATCCTTTATAAGGAGCTAACCCCTCGTTTGTTAGAGATCATCAGAGTGGTTTCACCTAGACGTGCAACAATCTGCTGTGTCCTTCATAATCTAGCATTTCTTTTTTTATTTTATAAATGAAAATAAATGTAAGGAAAACAAATTTGTAAAAAATTTTTTAGTTCCTTTTGCAACCAGAAATAAAACTGAAAACATTTCCTCCATCTTGTAAAAGAAGTAAATTTACATCTAATTAAGGACCGTGAGACATTAAGATTCCATATCGAGTATGAAATCAATCTTACGGACCACTGAGTTATTTAACCAGAAGATTGGACCTTTTTATTGCAGGGATTTTGTAACACTTGTATTAAGTCAGAGACAAGAGAAGAGAGAGTCCTTTAAAACGTTTAAGATGATTTATTTACTAAACAATTTAAACAATTTTAAACAAGACTGACTCTAACTCTAATGGTGGATGGATCTGGTGTGAATGAGACTTGAGATGGGTGGTGTGTGTGTGGTGTTATTATCAGAACTCTCACATCCGGAGAAGCAAGTCTGAATGATGTAATGATGTTTTGCTCCTAGCTACGATCAGAGTTTGATCGGAGTTTCATAAACACATGAGACGCCATATTGCCGCTCCACACATACCCTTGATGAGACACCCGTACAGATCCAGAATGCCAGGTCCTCTGACCCTCCTTTCGGTACTGGAGCCAGTGGTACAGCGTCAACAGTACGACAAACTAGTCCTTGGATTGTCTCCAGGTAAAAAGCGACAGTTGGTTCACAGCGTCAAAAGGGACCCTCCTTGGGTCAGTGAGTTCAGCTTTTATTCTGAAAGGAACTGTTGCTTGGTTGGTAAAATGCAACAGATTTTATCCAGCTTGTTGGTTCTCAGCTTAAAAAGGGAAGTCCGGATGGCCGGTCCGATACTCCGCTTAGCATGAGGTGAACTCCAGTGAGATCTTGTGAACTGACATAAGATGGCGTTGGACTGTTTAAATTAATCTGGATGTTTTGATTTCTGGTCGAATCAAAGCAGGCAGATTTATAAACACCACAGAGACTATGCCACACTTCAGACTAGGAAGGTTCTGATTGAATCAGTAACAGCAATGTGTCCTGCGTTTACACTACGTGTATCAGTGTGTCTAGTGAACTAGATTAAAGTCATTTACTTATTAAAGCATATTAATCATAAATTTGTTATTCCACAGATCGGTCAACATTATATTATTGACTAATACGTGTTTTGATTAGCTTTATTCCAAAATAGAGTTCTTTAATTTAATAAAAGAAAAGAGTCCTTTATCTTCATTCTTCTCTTGCTGGAAAGTCAACAGTTTAGAAGCAAATGCATGACCTTGAGGCAGTCTCACGCACTCGAGCACTGTGTCAGAGGTATTTGTGGAGAGAGGTCAAATAACCTTGGAGGAATAGCTCCTTCATTACGCTACAATCTCCACACCTGCTTTATTCTTCTCAGGGAGCTGGTGTTTGTCTCTCTGGGGTGGTCCACCACAGATTCCCCCAGAAAAACACAGCCCTTCACTCACTCATACCTGTTGGTCACCAGTCAACCTCACACAGATATTCTACATTTGTTGGAGGAAACTACATCACAGCCAGAGAATGGGGGTGGGATGGTCAGGTGGAGGCCTGAGGATGTGAGGGATCACAGGACAGCCGGACCGCGTCAGTCTGATGAGGACAAAACGACAAAATGAAACGAGGAAAGAGAGACATGAGACAACCGGCTGATCTTCATCCTGATGAAGATTCCATCCTACATCTCTCCAGGAGAGAGAGAGGGTGGGTGACCACCAGCTTCATGTGCAGTTTCTCTGGTCACTACAACCCTGTAAGCATGTTTCTCCTGCCCTCTAGTGGAGATGAGGGAGTGGTTTGTTGCTGATGATGATCCATTCAGGCAGAAAAAGCTCCTAAACTCATGGATGAGTTCAGTCATAGTTTTTTTTCCAGCTCACTTTCTGTTTCAATGAGACAAAAAAACATGACAACGTCCTTATCTTGCAAAAAGATACTTCAGCGTGTGACAGAGCTTTATTATACACTTTCTATTTTAAGTCATTTTTATTTGCTCGTTATTTGCCAGACTAAAAGAAAGATCTACATTATAAAGACATTTGTGAAGCTGAATGAAGAACCTCCTCTTCATCCACCTGATGATGCAGCAGGAGAAACCTCTCCGCCTGCTGGTGTCCGACCCACAGCTCTAAACTCTCACAGCAAAAGCGCTGTGGTGTGTGTTTGCTCCTATGGCAGCGCGTCACCGCTGGTGACAGATGTAACCATGGTGACAGATGTTGTGAAGGAGATGCATGAAATACAGAGGAAGTAAAGCAGGGGCATGCTTAGAATTTTTTTGGGGTGGCACAGAAGGGGCACAAATATGAACAAGGGTGGCACATGTAAACAAAACTAGAGGTGTTTATCATCATCTAATGGGCTACTAGTAAAGTCAAGGCACAATACCAATGGAGAAATTTCATTAATAATTATGACATTTTTCAAATAAATTAAATTAAAATTGGGATATTCTCTGACATTGTAAAGTCGGGCTTTTTCAGAAAAGAAACTTAGGTTCAGGGCCGTCACAAGCATAAAAAAGTGGGGATGTGCACTTTGAATGAAGTAGATTTCCAGCATTTCAGTGCATTTAAACCTTTGTAATAATTTAAATATTTTTCAGCTATCTGAAATAAGTGAGCTTTAAAACTTAAAAATATCAACGAAATAACATCAACAAATAAAGAGAAATGACATGTGTTTGTTATTTTGTTTGAACCCAATGGTCCCATTATCTGAACTTCAGAAATGCTTTGGAGCACGCCAAGCTCTGTTTGATGCAAAAAATACAAAAATATTAAAAAGTGATGGACTTCCAACAAAAATCTTGGATGTTTACTTTATATTTGCTGAAAATAATAATATTAATACAGTTGAGAATATTCAGTGTCAGCATTGCTGGTATTATTTGTTACCATTGATGGAATTCAATGGTATACCCTATATAATTATGTCACATTGGTTAATGTTGAAATATGTATTGCTACTGCAAAAAAATGTAACGTGATGAAGGAGCTATTCCTCAAGGTTATTTAACCTCTTTCCACAGTTGCCTCTGACACAGAACTGGTGTGCATGAGACAGCCTCAATGTCATGCATTTGCTTCTAAACTGTTTACTTTCCAGCTATAGAAGAAAGAAGATTAAAAGACTCTTTTCTTTTATTAAATTAAAGAACTCTATTTTAATAAAGCTAATCAAAACAACTGTTTGTCAATAATACAACGTGACCGATCTGTGAAATCACAATGTTATGATTAATATGTTTTAATAAGTAAATGACTTATTTTAGTCACTAGACATGCTGATACACGTAATGTAAATGCCTTTTGTTTATCGATTTATTGTGAAAAACGGAAGTTGTTCTTGCTCCTTTTCCTGTTGGGCGGTTGTGATTTCTGTCCATTTACAGCGGAGGTGCTCCGGCGTCCGGCGAAAATAGGATCGATTCTATTTTTGCCGGACACCGGAACAGAGGGCGGCGCCGCACTGCCGGAGCACGGCCGCAGTAGTGGAATTGCTCTGATTGACTACAACGGGACCGATTTTGCTCCGGCGTTCGTGTCGGAGCGGAGCGGAGGTAGTGGAATTTGGGGGTAAGAGGCCCTACTTGGGATGCTGCCCCCACGACCCGACCCTCGATAGGCAGAGGAAGGTGACGTTTATGTTTATTCATTTAGCAGGTGCTTTTATCCAAAGTGACTTACAATTTATAACCTATAGGGCATGTTGTCATCTGCGGGGGAAACCAGAGTACCCGGAGGAAACCCACACATGCATGGGGAGAACACACAACTCCACGCAGAGAGGCTGCAGCCGAGTTTCGAACCTGCAACCTTCGTGCTGCGAGGCAACAGTGCTAACCACTGCGTCACCATGCAGCCATGAAGTGATGTGAGGTGAGATTAGGGAGTTACAATTATTTATAATTTATTTTCACACTACTGTTATTATTGTGTGTTAATAGTTTCTGTTTTTCATGATTATTTGTCTCTTGTGCTTTAGTGTGTCGTATTGTGCTCATGTCATGTTATCTGTACAGTGTGTTTCTACTTCTGTGAATTGGACTAAAAGTCCAAAATAAAAAAATACTTGACTTGACTTGACTTGTGCATTTTCTCGAGAAAATGAACGCAACTCTCGCTCATTGCGTGGGGCTCAAGAGCTCTGCATTCGTGCGGGGTTCATTACAAATGTGTCATCTTACATTTGATATTTTGTTGTTTATAAGCTTTAGATTAGATGTTTTTATTGTTTATAGGTATTAGAATTTAGGTTGTAATTTTTCATGTCATTGATGTTTTACTGTCTCAGTTTAGGGGTGGCACAGGGATGGCCAGACTTCCACCCCACCCCAACCCCCCGACACGCCCCTGTAAAGCTTAAACCACAGACTGAATGAAAAGTTAATCATGTCATCATGATAAAAACACACAGAGACTCCACGATCCGCTTAGACCCCTTTAGACCACACTGAGTAGAGTGGAGTCGGTTTCATTAGTGCAGAATATTAGTAGTTTTATTTCCCTGCAGCTTGACTCCAGCTCGGCAGACGGCGGTAATGCACCTTTCTATGTTTGTTGTAGATACTTGAACGAAGAAAAGGAAGAAAAAAGAAGCAGTAGAAGAAGAAAGTTGTGCAGCTTTATCATCACAGAAGAAAACAGGCTGATTTTATAGAGCTTCTGCTGACGTCACAGGTTCGGGTGTCTCGTGTAGGATGCTCCGGGAGTCGTATCCCTTCGTGGAGGACAGTTTCAGTCGTTTCCCGTCGCAGAGCAACATCTACGGACTGTGTCAGGCCGGGGAGCAGGAGCTGTTAGCGGCCACTCTCAAAGGGAAGGTGGTCTGTTTCCGGTACCAGGAGCTGCAGCAGAAAGTCCGACCGGTGGCCAAGGAGGTTCAGTTCACTTACATTCCAGGTACTGGTTCTAGCAAAGATTACGGGTCCGTTTGGGTCCTTCTAACCAGCTTATGCGCAGAATCCGTCCTGATTTATTTTTCTAGTTGATGCAGAAATTGTTTCTATTGATGCATTCAACAAGTCATCACCCAGAAGAGGCCTGGTGGTGGGCATCACCTTCATAAAGGTAAATAAACCAGAAAAGTTCATTCATTTAACTCGTTTGAACAATTCAGGAGGTGAAAACTTGAAGTCGTGATACTAACAAGTGATCTGCTGCAGGACTCTGGGGACAAAGCTACGCCCTTCCTGAATATTTACTGTGACTATGAACCCGGCTCTGAGTTCAACCTGGAGTCCATTGCTCGTGAGTGACATGTGTATGGAGATCACTAGTGTGTGAGCGAAGCACAGCATGTATGTGCGATGCTCACTAGTGTGTGAGTGATACATAGTTATGGTGTGCACACTACACACTAGTGTGTGAGTAAAGCATGGTGTATGCACAATGCTCACCAGTGTGTGAGTGATGTATGGTTATGGTATGCACGATGCTCACTTGTGTGAGTAAAGCATGGTGTATGCGTAATGCTCACTAGTGTGTGAGCGAAGCACAACATATGCACAATACTCTAGTGTGTGAGCGAAGCACAATGTATGCACAATACTCACTAGTGTGTGAGTGATGCATGGTGTATGCACAATGCTCACTAGTGTGTGAACGAAGCATGGTGTATGCACACTACTCACTAGTGTGTGAGTGATACATGGTGTATGCACAATACTCACTAGTGTGTGAGCGAAGCACAACGTATGCACAATACTCACTAGTGTGTGAGTGATGCATGGTGTATGCACAATGCTCACTAGTGTGTGAGTGATACATGGTGTATGCACAATGCTCACTAGTGTGTGAGCGAAGCACAACGTATGCACAATACTCACTAGTGTGTGAGTGATGCATGGTGTATGCACACTACACACTAGTGTGTGAGTGATGCATGGTGTATGCACAATACTCACTAGTGTGTGAGTGATGCATGGTGTATGCACACTACACACTAGTGTGTGAGCGAAGCATGGTGTATGCACACTACACACTAGTGTGTGAGCGAAGCATGGTGTATGCACAATACTCACTAGTGTGTGAGCGAAGCATGGTGTATGCACACTACACACTAGTGTGTGAGCGAAGCATGGTGTATGCACAATACTCACTAGTGTGTGAGCGAAGCATGTTGTATGCACAATGCTAACTAGTGTTTGAGTGAAGCGTGGTGTGCACGAGGATCACTAATGTTTAAAGGGGCATTATGAAAGTTTGACAGCCAAAACATGTATAGAAATAATAAATGTCTTCTTCATACATTCTCCTGCAATGCCCTGGTCCTGTAGAATGAGCCCTGGCATTTTTACTGATTGCCTGTTTTTCTGTAAAATCACAGAAAAAGAGAGAGGCTCGGGTCGAGCAGGCTGCTTCATGCACGTTCACGCTCAGGCATAGGCCGTAGCATTTGCTCTCCGTAGATTTAGTCTTTGTCGCTGTTCCTAATGCCTAGTGATGAACCTAGCTACATTTCTGAGGACCCTTAGCTACTTTCTGTAGAACTTTCTTCTAGATATTTCCTGCAAATTAGCAACAAAATAGCCATTTTCGCTCTGAACCGTTCTTTGGTTTGACGTTGTTTCAGCTGTCATCAAGGATATAAAAGTTACAGATACAAAGGACGTCATTGGCTGTTTAGCTCGCCTAGTAAGACGTCGGACTCTTGTGCTGGAGAACCGTGTTCGATTCTGTATGTCAACATAGTTTATTTAGAGTTTCTTTTTTACATTAATGGTATAATTTTTACAGTAAGATGCCCACATTTTTATTTGAGACGCGCCGAACGGCATTGAGTTCACAGATAAAAAAGATGTGGGTTCAACTTTCATTTAGGAACAATTTTTCAAGCAAGGGAAGGGAATGATCTGAGCATGCAGGAGGACTGACCCATCATAAACCTTTGTCAGCTGTGCTGAAGAGAAAGGTACAGAACCTAATTGTTTAATTAATTAGCTGTATGTTCTCCTGTCCTCTGTCCTCCGCCCCCCCCCCCCCCCCCCCCCCCCCCACACACACACACACAAGGGACTGTCTCAGCTGTTATTTTCGTTAAGGAGTGTGCACGTACAGCATGCGCGCCTCGTGCACGAGCCTACTATTGAAGCTGCCGTTACGCTTTTGGCCTGAGGGGGCAATCGCGAGCATAAAAATTCAAAACTCCTTAAAGTCCCTTTAAGTGATGAGTGGTGTATGCACGTTGCTTACTAGTGTCTGAGTTAAATGTGGTGTGCCGTTGCTCACTATTAGTCACCAGTACTGAATCTTCACTTTTTCCTCTGAACAGAAAGCTGCCTGAATCTGGAGCTGCAGTTTACTCCATTTCAACTTTACCACACAGAGTAAGTTTGCTGCAACAGAGATACTTGTGATTGCAGAGTTTAGTTGCCATGGTGACTAACTGTGAATGGTGGGTTTCCCCCAGATGATGGAAATGACCTTTTTCAGAGCAGACATATTGACTTTATTGGATAGGATGTTCCTCCAAGTACAGAGTGCTGCAAAGTGCTGGTCCTTGGATTCAGTGGCTGGTTTACCTCCTATTATGTCCTCAAGTAGCCTGATGATCACCCAGTTATCCAAATCAGGTGTAATAGTGAAATAAAACAATCTAAGAGAAGGATGAATGTGGTCCTCGGGGACCAGGATTACAGACCAGCCACTTTTCTCACAAGTAAAATCCTCAGATCTTAAAGCGATGGACCAAAAGATACAGAAAAAACAAAACTGACAAGAAACTTTTTTAGTGTTTTATAACTTTTATTTTCACTTGTGTGCTCTAGTAGCTTTCTGAACTATGAGAAAAGCCAGTGAGCTCCTCTGTGTGTGTCAGAGTGCAGTGTGCTGACGGAGGCAGCGACACGGTGTTTCTGCTCAGTGGTCATGACCAGAGGATCCACCTGTACAAGGAGGTGAGTCTGCTCAGCGGGGCTTGGTCACACTTCAAGTGTGTTTCTACACGGTTGTTCACTGTGTTATTGCTCATTAATAAGTGTGTGTGGCCATCAAGTACACACTCCTTTAGTAGCTACACTTCAAAGATGATTAATACAACTTTTTACTTTAAATTATTATTTTGCATTGAGCTTATCCCAAAGCTAAAGCAAAGAGCCTTTCAAACAGAGGAACTCGTTAAGGACCCGTTAATATGGAGGTGATGCGATGTTTTGGTGTGGTGCGAAACTTCCCATAAGAACCAGCAGATCTAGATCAGCTGACTGGAGCTCCTCTCCTCTCGGTCTCCAACAGAACGTCTCTCTGCACCAGTTTGAGGAGCAGCCAGTGGAAAGGCTGTTCCCTGAACTCCAACAGCTGCCCAGCAAGTGAGTTCCTCTGAGCCTCTGTTCTGTCGTGTTCCTGGTGAGGGATCACAGATAATTTATCATTTTATTTTACAGTCTTGTCATTTACAAACCTTAATGCTGCATCCTGGAGGATGGATGATTCTTTACACTTTTGTTTAAATCCATTGGATGGTTGTGTCTAACCCCCCATTGTGCAGTGTGTTGTGGTTGGATATGTTGGGTGTGGCTGCGGGACGGCGACTCTCGGCGTTCGGCTGTCAGAATGGCTGCGTTGGACTGGCTCTGGTCGACCAGAACGGACCAGGTACCGCTGGAAAGACTTTCTTTCTTCTTCCCTGGAGTTTGGCTTATCCAACTTTGAGACAGTTCCACCAGGAGCAGTGTTACACCTCACACAGGTCGGGTCCACTTCTGGACACACGCGCCAGCTCAACCCTGGACAGATGTACACGGTGAACCATCCTGAACTGAATGAGAGCGTGTGGTGCACACTGATGAGGCATGAATTAGTCCTAAAATATAATCCCACCATCAATCAGCAATGTGAAAGTTAAGGTCTTGTTCCCGTTTGGATCTGATGGTGCTTATTTAGGTGTAGATCTGAGATGAAGTAGTTCTAAACTGATGTTACACCCACAACAGTTAGACTGGCCACTAGAAGTCTGTCAACTCATCTGGAGGTTTCTGCACATGATGTCTGACCTGGAGAAACTGGAAGAGAGTGTGGAGGCCGTGCTACATTTGTAGATAATTGGGCGAAACTTGTTTTAAAAAAAAACGGAACAAAGACAGATGTGCAAAAGGAGGCTGGCTTTGAAAAGCTGCCTGATGTTTAGAGAAGTTGGTAAATCTTCTGCATGTCTAAGACAGGAGGGTTTTATTCCAGTTCTGCTGTGTTTCAGAGGTTCTGCAGAGCTGGCGAGTCCAGTTTGACAGTCCAATCTCCAGAGTGCTGCTGTTCCCAATGAGCTGCCAAATGAAGTCCAGTGAGCCCAGTTGTGAAAAAAGTACGTGACCGGCTAGCTGAGGTTGGATTCGTGTTTCCTGCAGCTTTCTGATGCTTTTGCTCGTGTAGGTGAGGAGATGGAGGTCTACAACCTCCTGATAACCAGCACCATAGAGATGGCCATTGTCTACAGGTTTGTGTCAGATGAGTGAAGATTCTTCAAATTATGCTGTATTCATAACTTCATTACTGTGTGTGTGTGTGTGTGTGTGTGTGTGTGTGTGTGTGTGTGTGTGTGCGTGCGTGCGTGTGCGTGTGCGTGCGTGCGCGCTCAGAGACCTGCAGAAGCATGGTTTGTCCTGCTCATCGTGTCTCTCGGGGAGTGATCAGTGGGATGCGGTCCTCTGTGCTCTGGTCATTGACCTGGACTTTGATGGGCAGAAGGAGGTTCTGTTGGGGACATATGGACAGGTATGCAGAGACCAGTAATGGTTAGTCAAAGTGGGCCTAGAATTAAAAACCACATTTACCTTGTTGTTGAATTTCGTCAGCTCGGGGTGTCTAATGTACCAAAAACCTGTGCCGCCTCCGACCGGCTTTCCTGTGTAAATCAATCATGTTGTTATGGCAACAGAGACATGGCTCAATGTGAGAAACGCTGGCTTTACACATCATGAGCAAAACACACTTCCTCAAAGCCGTAATCTGGCGTTCGTTTACCCAACAGCATCATCTAGAGGCTGACAAATGTATCACACGTCGGAAAGCAACGCCTCTCGTTTGTCAACCTCTCTGTCATGCAGGAGCTTCTGTGTTACAAGTTCCAGCCTGCAGGCAGTGAACAGGAAGGAGTGTTTCAGCTGCAGTGGAGGCGAAGCTTCAAGAGTCCTCTGCTGTCCATCATCTACTTGGACCTGACTGGAGACGGTCTCAGAGAGCTGGCTGTCCTCACGCTGAAAGGGCTGCACATCCTACAGGTATGACTGCCACCTCACCAGCTCAGGGGCGGGCTGACCTCTGCTGCCCACAACCTGACAGAGATGGAAGAAACATTCAGTCTTGCAAAGTCAGTTTTTTCCTTGACGGTTGGACTTTAGTTTCACCACAATCCACCAGTTGTGGTGTTTTTTTCAGCTCTTCGCGTTCCCGCTGGAGGTTGACTGATGCTGGTTTTTCCGTCGCCGATGCAGATGTGAAGCGGTCAGGGCTGGAGGAGAAAGAAAAATGCATATCGATTAACAAAAATTCATATGGATCGATGTTGATTATCGTTGAAAAATATACTTTAAAAACAGTAGAAAATATATTTTAAGTGCTGCCCTGGCCATTTTATGTTATTCCTTAATGAACCATTTTCAATAAAAACAGACAAACTGTTATGGGGATTATGACTCTAATCCCTGTCTCTAAACAAAGTACATTTTTCTAGTGCAGAGTGGAGACAACCCATAGAAGCACTGATTTGATCTCATTTCAGAGAAAAATAGAACAGGTTAGATGCACCTAATAAATAAAATTACTAACAAACTCAGGAATCGGTTTGTTTGCTTCACTGTTCTGGTGCTGAAAATATCACTAATGCGGATCAAAGGAGATACACAGATGAATGCATCTCTTATTTATTATTTGGAAACTACATTTACTGCAGCTGGCAGAGGCAGAGATTTTTTCTATTGATACACGGATTTACAGAGTCATTTTAAATTTTAATAGGGGAAGACTGCAGGAGGGAGCGGTAAAATACAGGGGGTCCCCAGCAAAAACAAGAAACTACGAGTCTGATGAAACCCGCTGGTTTTCCATCAGGCAGTCACGGGGCAGCTCCAACGACCCAGTGGCTGTGCTGGGTCAGTGTTATCGAGCTCAGTCCGGCTCGGCCGTGAACGAGCCGAGGCGACGTCGTGCTCTGCTTAAGAAGAGGTGTTATTTTCCCGCTTCAGAAGAAGCGTCCAACGTGTTTTTATACCTTCTCCGAGACATGTCACGTCGCTAAGTTGTCAATAGTGCAACGTAGCCTGCTGGAGGTTTTAAGGGTTCAGATGAAAACACCCGACCTCTCAGGCTGCTCACACATCAATCTTAAGTTGTCGCTGTTGCGCTCACGCCGTAATACAGTATTAGATGCGGTTAAAGTCAGACATGAAAAAATAAATAAATTTTACATGAATAAGTGATGCTTAGCCTGGTGGGGGGAGGAAACCCTGTCAAGATCGTCAACACTTGTTTATCTTAATGCTACTGAAACATGTAAACCAAAAAGCATTATATCCACTGCTACCTTTCTAATTTTAAACTCAGTAACGTAACTTCACCTTGCCCTGCCTGCTCCTCCTTGCTGCCCGCCGGCTGTGATCACAAGCGACAACATAGAAGTTCCCGCTGCTTCTTCGGGAAACAGCGCCAAAAAAGAAAATGCTTGGGATCTTGTAGGCGTGGCGGTGGGATTTCAGCAGCGGCGGCCCACTACGGCTACGCCTATGTAAGGGAAACCTTGTAACATGAGACTCCAATAGGAAGGGGGGGGGGGATCTGTCTGCATTCCTTCATGGGGGTTTGTTGCTTGCCGCTCAAGGCTACCAGGGCGTCAGATTCAGATAACAAGAATTTGTTTGGGTTGGGCTGAGATAATTTTCCTCTCTGCCTTCAGTCTTTAAACATTATTATTGTTTAAGGAAATACTGCACCTTCATTCTGCACACCTCTAAGCGCCCCGTGGAGGTAGCACTTTAAAACGATGTTCAACCTTTAAATCTTTACTTTGTGCACAGTTAAAGTCTGATCTAAGTTAATCTAATTATTTAATTGACCAATAATAAATATTCAAAAGTAGTAAATAAAAATTTATTTTTGTAGAAAATATTTTTTTTGCGTTTATTATTCAGATGTTCAAAAACGTAAGCATACTGCTGCGGCACCGGGCTGCCCAGGGATGTGCCTGACTTCAAATCGGCTTTACTAAAGAGGCATATCGGCCCGACACGTCGGTCCGATTTAGATTCCAGCAGCACAAAATACCGTCCCAATAAAAGTCTGAGTTCTGTGACCTCTCAGGATGGTTTGGGTCAGGGTTCTGATTCCTGAACCAGTATTACTGGTCTTGATTCATATTTGGCTTCGTTGTTTAACTTGCTTTTCTGGAGTCGTGTAACCATTCAGATGAGATGATCACATGCTAGTTCAGCATTGTTAGATTTGCATTTGCTGGTGGGTACGGAGTGGTGACATCACTGGTGGTCCATGTCGGTGGGATGGTCGTCTTCCCACTTAGCGTGTAGCACAACAAACACGTTAGACATAGATCCGTTAAAACCCGTCACTGATTGACAAAACTGCACCAGTCATATAGATTTGATCCAAACAAACAACAACAAACGCGTCTAAAACCAACCCTGGACAGTGTGTTCTCCCATGCACCATGTGACCCATGATGTCACTGTTTTTTCTCTCCAGCATAGTCTCGCCTACACTGCTGACTTGGTCCTGGAGCGGCTCACCCAGAAGGTGTCAGCGCTGACCTCCAGCTCTGAGCTACAGCCAGCTGAGGCTGCAAACACTCAGGAAGCTGATGCTCCAGTTCCGATCCAGGAGGAAAACACTTCATGTTGACAAACATGCAGCATTTCATTTAGTCCCAGTCTGCTGTTCTGATTGAATGTGCAGAATACCTCAGAGAGCCACTTTTCTCCTGATCATTTAAGCGATTGGATGGCCTCCACTAAAGGGAAAGTCCAACATCACATCCATCCTTCACCAGACAAACCCTGCATCGACTCCAGGAGCTGCACGCTGTCCGTGCATGTTGTTTAGGTTAAGAAGACTGAAGTGTTTTTACACAAAAATAAAAATTTGGATGAAAACATGATGGGATTCCCGGTATGTCTCTGTGACTCCGGCATAAAGAAGATCAGCAGTTCTCTATCAGAAATGGAACGGTGCCGGTATCTAAACGTGACCTCTGATTAGTAAACCTGAAGGACAATGTGTATGTTTAATGACTCACTTAATTACTGTAAATTAGTTACATTAGATTATCGTGACCCTTTTGTAACATGATCACAGAAATAAGAATAACTTATCCCTGAGTAGGGCAGCTCATGGTGTAACACCCCTCCACACTAGGGCTGAACGATTTTGGAAAATTATTGCGATTTAATTCATGATTATTTTCTCAAGGGGCATTTCTCATCTAACGGAAGCAAAAAAAAAAATCTATGTAACTTGTACTGAATATAAACAAGTTTATATATCTACATATCATATCAACAAGTTTGTCTACATAAACTCTCACAAGTTAAAAACAAAATGTTGTATTTTAAGGTGCAATGCTTTGCAGCCAGGAGCACATCCATTGAAGGACTATAGGTATTAGCGTCAATTGTGAAAACTGATTTGCAGGAAGTGGGGTCCCATTTATTGAAGTATTTTGATTTTAGAGTTTTTGACGTTTTGTCCATGCAGAGCTTCCGTAGTTCAATTTCGTTCATAGCTGCTAGCCAATGAAGTCTTACAGTTTTCTATCTTTAATGATAAATGACCCGCACTTGTACAGCGCCTCTCAGAGTAAGGACTCCAAAGTGCTTTACACTACAGTGTATTCATTCATCCATTCACACACACATTCACACACTGGTGGGGATGAGCTACGATGTAGCCACAGCTGCCCTGGGGCACGCTGACAGAGGCGAGGCTGCCGAGCACAGGCGGCACCGGTCCCTCCGACCACCACCAGCAGGCAAGGTGGGTTAAGTGTCTTGCCCAATGACACAACAGCAGAATTCTCTGTCCGGAGCCGGGATCGAACCTGCAACCTTCCGATTACTGGACAACCCGCTCAACCTGTTGGGCTACTGCTGCCCTTTACTAAAATATCTGCCTGTACTTACTAACAGTTTTTACTTTTTAGACTCCAAATGTAATAATTTGGCACGTTTCTAATTCGTAATTTGTAAGAATGTAATCAGCGATATTAGCATTAGCATCCCAATGGGTTTTTCTATGTATATTAGCATTGTGCTAACCAAGCACTGCCAGTCAAAGTGCAGCCTTTGCGATTAGAAAATCTTGTCACATCGCAGTTTAATTGCATATGCAATTAATCGTTCAGCCCTACTCCACACACACACACACACGAGTTTGTTTTTCTGTTCATATTTGGATTTTGTACTGAATTTGTTTCATTTTAGTAAGTGCATTACCGACCGAACTGTGAAGGCTTTTTTAGATCTTGTTTGGCCAACCCAAACCCTAACGCTAACCATAACCAGTGTAATCCTAAACCTATGTAACAAAAACTTAATTCACATCTTACCTCTAAACCTCACCCCCTAAGCCTAAAACAGGGAGTCCACTGGAACAGGTTTTGGTCCTGATATGGACCATCAGCCTTCAGAGGCGCCTCGTGATTTTTATCTTGAGAGGTGCTATAGAAATGATATTTTCTTCTTCTTCAGAAGATTAGTGAATGTGCCATTTCTGGTCCTAAGTAGGATATTTAAACGAGTACACACACACACACACAGTTTTTCCTTAGGCATTTTTGATCCATTTGTAATTTCTTATGTGTTCTGAAATGAGCTGGGGTGTTATGTGAATGAGCGTTTCAAAGGTAAGTGTGAGATTCGGATCCATGACCCCCTCCCCTCCACCACTCAAGCTATTCGGAAACGTCCACACTCGGGTGGCGTACACGTCATACTGAGATCAGAGACAAAGGCACGTGTGCATCTGACCTTCAGCTTAACCCTCAGGCTTCACTTTAATTTACTGTACACTTTAGTCTTTAGAGGACAGAAACGTCCGCTGGTACAAATGGCTATAAACATTTATACATACAGTCAGGTCCATAAATATTGGGACATCGACACAATGCCAACATTTCTGGCTCTATACACCACCACAATGGATATCAAATGAAACAAGATGTGCTTTAACTGCAGACTGTCAGCTTTTATTTGAGGGTATTTACATCCAAATCAGGTGAACGGTGTAGGAATTACAACAGTTTGCATATGTGCCTCCCACTTTTTAAGAGACCAAAGTAATGGGGCAGAATAAGAACCATAAATCAAACTTATACATTTCAATACTTGGTCGCAAATCCTTTGCAGTCAATTACAGCCTGAAGTCTGGAACACATAGACATCACCAGACGGTGGGTTTCATCTCTAGTGATGCTCTGCCAGGCCTCTACTGCAACAGTCTTCAGTTCCTGCTTGTTCCTGGGGCATTTTCCCTTCAGTTTTGTCTTCAGCAAGTGAAATGCATGCCCAATCGGATTCAGGTCAGGTGATTGACTTGGCCATTGCAAAACAGTCCACTTCTTTCCCTTGCAAAACTCTTTGGTTGCTTTTGCAGTATGCTTTGGGTCATTGTCCATCTGCACTGTGAAGCGCCGTCCAATGAGTTCTGAGGCACTTGCCTGAATATGAGCAGATAAAATTGCCCGAAACACTTCAGAATTCATTGTGCTGCTTTTGTCAGCAGTCACATCATCAATAAATACAAGAGAACCAGTTCCACTGGCAGACATACATGCCCACGCCATGACACTTTGAGCACCATGCTTCACTGATGCGGTGGTATGCTTAGGATCATGAGCAGTCCCTTTCCGTCTCCATGCTCTTCTCTTCCCATCACTCTGGTACAAGTTGATCTTGGTCTCATCTGTCCGTAGGATGTTGTTCCAGAACTGTGAAGGCTTTTTTAGATCTTGTTTGGCAAACTCTAATTTGGCCTTCCTGTTTTTGGGGCTCACCAATGGTTTACATCTTGTGGTGAACCCTCTGTATTCACACTGGTGGAGTCTTCTCTTGATTGTTGTCTTTGACACAGATACACCTACCTCCTGGAGAGTGTTCTTGATCTGGCCAACTGTTGTGAAGGGTGTTTTCTTCACCAGGGATAGGGTTCTTCGGTCATCCACCACAGTTGTTTTCCGTTGTCTTCCGGGTCTTTTGGTGTTGCTGAGCTCACTGGTGCGTTCCTTCTTTTTGAGAATGTTCTAAACTGCTGTTTTGGCCACGCCTAATGTTTTTGCTATCCCCCTGATAGGTTTCTTTTGTTTTTTCAGCCTAATGATGGCTTGCTTCACTGATAGTGACAGCTCTTTGGATCTCATCTTGACAGCAACAGATTCCAAATGCAAATAGCACACTTGAAATGAACTCTGGACCTGTTATCTGCTCATTGCAATCGGGATAATGAGGGAATAACACATACCTGGCCATGGAACAGCCGAGAAGCCAATTGTTTCATTACTTTTGGTCCCTTAAAAAGTGGGAGGCACTTATGAAAACTGCTGAAATTCCTACACCGTTCACCTGATTTGGATGCAAATACCCTCAAATAAAAGCTGACAGTCTGCAGTTAAAGCACATCTTGTTCGTTTCATTGATATCCATTGTGGTGGTGTATAGAGCCAAAAATGTTAGCATTGTGTCCATGTCCCAATATTTATGGACCTGACTGTACATTTTTGCTTTTGATAGATTTGTTAAAGATTTGTTAAACAACTTCAGTACTGCTCGAACATGTAAAAATTTCCATAATTTTAAGGATCTTAACCCTTCAAATGCCAGTTACTCAAAGTCATTGCTGTAATTTATGATTAAACACAAAAAATTAGTTATTGCCCCCCCCCCCCCCCCCCAAAAAAAACCTAAACTTTCTGTTACATCCGACAGGTGATGTTAAAATGTGAAGGAGGGGGGTAACATAAATGTGACAGTGGAGTTTAAAATGGTTTTATTTGTAGTAAAAGGTTCTAAAAACAAGCAAACAGATGGCGTGCATTATAATAATGCCAAATCAAACAGAACTCTCTAAGGTTAACATCACAAATTATCAACTATAAAAACAACTGGTAAAAACTTATATTAAAAGTTTTACCGAGCCGAAGGTGTTTTAAACCGAAGTCAATAAAATTGCACCAAACCAAGTTAACCTTTAAAATGAACACACAGAAAGATCCCACTGGATCGCTCAGAGTTGAACTAAAAAGTAAAAACTCATCCAAACGAAAGTGGTTGAAACCGAAGCGAGACCAGGAGGACAGCAGAACCCCTATACTGCTGCCTCCCAGACTGCTGAAGGCACAGCCTTTTTATCCAGGCGTTGGTAATCAGCAAGATTTGGCTCCGCTGTGCTCCTCAGCAGCCTGGAAGAGAGGAGGAGGAGGGGTGGTGTCAGGCTGATGATCACCGGGGCTGGGTGATCCTGGCTCCTGGATCTCCCTGGCCAGACTGGTAGCAGTAAAACTGGGACATTTATCAGTTTTGTTATGAAATATCAGCAAAAGAAATTGCATCAATAGTTTTTGTGTAGCAACAGATCGATCTTAATGGATAAAAACGTTCCACTGATTTCCCAGTGGTCCTGTAACATCTGCAACAAATAATCATGCATTCTGTGATATTAGGGTTTCATTTTGGGGAAAAGTAGGCAAGTGGCAAGTAAGTAGCAAAATTATATATATATATATATATATATATATATATATATATATATAGTGTACATTTTTGTAACGGTGGACAATTTTGTCTTGTAAAGACTCAAGTGTTAAGTGTTTTTAGTGTTCTCTTGGTTCATTTTCAGAATTCCAAATTGAATTTCAAAATGTGTCCAGAGAGTGGTTATGTGACAGCATTTTGTACTATTTGCACAAACAAGGTGAAATGGCATCCAAAAGAAAAGCAAAGAAAAAAAAAAGCCCAAATTGACTAAAATGTCCCTATAATGAAGCCTGAGGGCTCAGAGACATGCCATCTGCAGAAAAACTCAGTGGTGGCTGGTGAAAAAAATCTTGGTGGGTCTGGAAAACAAACAGTTCGAAGTGGAGCACAGCTCCACAACAATCTTTTATGTCCCTTCCCTAATCAGCCCTTTCACAGATGAGCTCAATTATTAAATTTTCTTGACAAATTAGACCAATAACATGCTGATGAAATACACCATACCATACCATACCAATTTTATTTATATAGCACATTTAAACACGGCATGAGAGCCGACCAAAGTGCTGAACAAAAACACACAATAAAAAGAATCAAAAATAAAAACTAAATCCATCAAAATCAAGTAATCCAACTCGAAAAGAAAAGGAGAAAGGGAATAAGTTAGACAGAATTAAAAGCCAGAGAATAAAAGTGAGTTTTTAAACGAGACTTAAAAAGGGAAAGAGAGGAAGAGAGTCTGATCGGGAGGGGCAAGTGGTTCCAGAGCTTTGGTGCACAAACTGAAAAGGTGCGCTCCCTGCGGGACTTACAGCGAGAGCTAGGGACATGTAGGAGGTGTTGGTCAGCTGAACGGAGGGATCTTGTAGGGACATATGGGTGAATGAGCTCTGACAAGTAGCCAGGTGCTAAGTTATTGAGGGATTTTAAAACAAAAACCAGGATCTTAAACTCTATCCGGAGATGGATGGGGAGCCAATGGAGATTTGCTAAAACCGGTGTGATGTGTTCCCGCTGCCTGGTGCCAGTCAAGAAACGAGCTGCTGCGTTCTGCACAAGCTGAAGTCGAGCGAGAGTGGAGGAGGAGATACCGTACAGCACTGAGTTAGAGTGTCGAGACGGGAAGTAATAAATGCATGGACAACTGAATGGAGATGACGCCTTTTTAACATGGGCTTAACTTTAGAGAGACGCCTCAGGTGGTAATAACAGGTCTTAACTACCTGGGTGACATGAATGTCCATTTTTAATTTAGCATCCATCACAACCCCTAAGTTTGTGACACGGTTTTTCAATACACGAGCTGACCCTTCTACCAAACACTCTAGAGCAATGGCAGTCTACATTTTTTTACACTAGTTTTTACTCCAGCTGGAGTTTTCACTCTCCTGCAGCCTGTGTGTATTAATTTTATCATCTACTCTGAAGCATGTGCACCTCAACGTGCAATACTTGGTTCCACCTGTAGGAGGCACTAACACGACATAGAAAGTGAATTAGACATCATCACCACAACTTTATAGGAACACATTTTACTGCAGCAGCTATAGGTATGATTTAAACCTCTATATAAATCAAGAGTGAGTTTGGGTAAATAAGAGTGAGAGGAAATATCCATTCATCCTTTCATGCACGCACACACACGCTGGTGAGCTGATGTCTGGTTGGTGTGACTAGAAGGCCTGAGGGAAGAGAAAACAAATAAACCAGAAACAAAAAATGGCTAAAAAACTAAAGAGCAGAGAGAATATTAAAAATAACACAAGGGAGTAATAATCTAAATGAATAAAACTCAACGCAAGGGGATGAAACCTTTATTCTTGTAACTCCAGGACGTGATGGGAACGATAGCACAGGGAGTTACAGGGGGATCAGTGAAAGGACGATTATTCCCGGCGGTCTGGCAGAAACTAACTACATTTTTACCACAGAGAAAATCCAACTTAGCAAAAACATGATTTAATTTGTTTATTTTTAAAATTCTAATTTATATTGTTCTTTTAGTTATTCCACAGTTGTCTTGTCAGGATGTTTCTTGCCACTGGAACTGGATCAGATATGAAGGTCCTTCATCCTGAAAAGAAAACAGTGACAGATGGACAACAGACTCAAGCAGCTACGATCTCACAATAACCAAGGACGTTAAAAAAACAGGTCAGATGCAGAAGTGGTGTCATCATGAGGTCTAGTTTCATACCTAATGCATGCAGAACACTCTTGATATCTTTCTCTGTTCAGCTAAATAAATCCACAACGTATCATAAGTACTGATCAGGATTCAATCCTGCAGGATGCACAGGGGGGAAGTATACCCGAGATCACCCTAAAGAACTTAAGAGCCCTCTACTGGAGAGTTTAGATTCTGCATGTGGCAAAGAACTTTTTATCTGATGAGTTCATTAAATTCATATCAATATTCTCCTCAGATAAATATCAATCAATAAAATAGGATTTTCTGAGTATTATTAAATACCAGCCTTACAGAAGAAAGTTTGACTTGCATGTTTGTAGACTGGCCTGCCAGACTCCTCCTCTGTTTAATCCTAAAACTGTAGAGCTTCTGGATTTCTGGAGGAGCATCTACATAAAGTCAGAAAAAGGGTTTTTCTTGCTGGAAGAAGGATTCAGCACCACCCCAAAAGACGTGTCACCAGGTAGAGAGACTGATTTTTCAACCTCTTTGCTTTATGCAGGAACCTAAACTCAAAATCCCAGTGTGAGTTCTTCCAACGTTAATTTGAATTTTTAAACTTCTGTTTCCCACAGAACCAATTAGTCCAGGAGGCAGAATGTTTGTTGGTCTCCCCAGGCTTGGCGAGGTTGCACCTCATAGAACCAGTTCAACCGTCTCCTTGTGTTTGAAAATCCAGTCACCCCTTTTTAATGACTGAACATTTTATGAAACAGAGTCGGTTTTACATGAAAGGTTGTCTTTATGTGCCAACAACTCTCTCTCTCTCTCTCTCTGTGTGTGTGTGTGTGTGTGTGTGTGTGTGTGTGTGTGTGTGTGTGTGTGTGTGTGTGTGTGTGTGTGTGTGTGTGTGTACACATTGGCCTACGAATATTTCACCATTGTCTCTTGTATGACTTTTGCTGTCCATATTTTATCTCTGCTATGGCAATCAAATCAGTGTTGACACATTTTGATTCAGTTATGTGACACATTTTATAATAAATACCTGCTTTTTAGTTTTTCTCTTATCTGGTGGCATTGTCTTATTAGTTTACAAAACTTCTATTAATTTGTCTAATTATTATCTTAATTATTAGAATATTATGATACTCAGGCCAGAACATATGTAAAAATACAGAATGCATTTAAAAACATGTTACATATCATGTTATTATTATTATTATTATCTAGTGATTGGGTAGGGAAGGAAAGTAGAATAGATATAATAAGTCATAGGTTAGGCCATCATAATCCAGCATTGATAAATAAAATAGCATAAATGCTTGAAAAAGAAAAAGGTTTTGTTAACAATAACCCGATTTTCTGTGTTAAGATGCCCTAGTGGGCGACCTTAGCCAGTGGCTGGGTTGGAATTTGGTATTTTTAGCTAGATGATTTTTAGAGTGCAGCATCACTGAATTTAATGAGTTAGTGATGCTAGTTGATAGCGCCCCTGCAGCAGGAAAACTATTGGGCCATTCCCATCTGTACCGGGTCGGCCCGGGCCGGGTAGCCCCAGTCGGCCCGGTTGATTCCACACATTCTTGTCTTAAGCCCATGTGGGCTTATTCTACCCACCAATCAGAGGCTTGCTCTAATGGAAGGTGTGAATTTGCTGTCAGCAGTGGGTGTGTTGGCCCTAGTCGGCCTGAAGCAGACCCCCTCGAGAAGAGGGCTGAGAATGAGCCTTGGTTGGCCCGGAAAAATACCAGGCCACCCAGATATGTAAACAGCCTACGCTACCCGGCCCGACCCGGTACAGATGGGAATGGCCCATATCATGCTGGTCTTCTTTCCCCTCTCTGCAGTGGCGGCTAGCAATGGCGCCTCCAAGGGGTGGCCATGGCCTTCCTAGGAAATTTGGTTTGACTGGTCTAAAATGAAAAAGCGGTCCACTTTTGTTTCCTTGCCAAGTAAATCCTGGTCAGGCAGACCGTGGAGCTTAAAGATCTGCCTCATATTGTTAAACTCACAAATAGTATTGTGAATATAATCTCCAAGAAAGATGAAGGCCAGTGTACAGGCAACACCCCACATGTCAACGGCTTCAGTCAGAGGAAGACCTAAGTTCACCTCTGGTGCTCTGAAACCACACACCTGTATGGTATCACGCCATATTTTGTGTGTTTCCATAGCAACCCCAAAATCTATCAGCTTGACTCTGAAAGGCTGCGACTGATGATTAACCAGCATAATATTGTCCGGTTTTATATCTGCGTGAGTCACTCCAGCATTCTTCAGTGCGTTCAGAGCCACCAGCAGGTCGCGGGCAACCACCCGAACTTCACTGACATCTAGTGGTTCCCACTCTCTCGTTTTAAGTAAACCAAATAAGTCCATGTCCAGCATCTCAAACACTAAACAGAAGCTGTCATTAAATTCAAAGTGATCGATGAACTTAATCAGATTGTTCTGGTCAGCTTGGAGCACCCTGAGATGTTTCAATATAGTGGCTTCTCCAGTTGCTGACTCACTGTTGTCTTTTGTGGATACATTTGAGAGCCACGACTTCATCTGTCCCGTTTGAAATCCTTGACCACTTGTCCAAAAGCACCTGGAGCTGCAGCTTCAGAACATGGTGGACATGGACAGCAACAGAGTATCTTCAGTCAGAGTTTTCCTCACATCTGATGCAACACGATCATGTCAGAGCTAGAACCTCCTAGACCCCATTGAACCAGACACTTTCAGATCATTTATGAGTTTCTGATTAGTATCTGATTTCATTCTGGGACTAATATAGTATTTTTGAATTACATTATGACCTGAGAACAGAGTGGACTAGGGTGGAACTTTCCCTCAGAGTCTGTGTGAGAGTCACAAACGTTTCTTTTGACAAGTTCTTCATCACAGCAGGATTATCCAGCATCTAAACTTTCTGGTACAGAAACATTCATTGGTTGTTGTTTACATGGAACATTTAGATGTGTGCGAAATGTAAATGTGAGATTTAGGAAAAACTTAAAGTAAATTAAAAAAGTGCCAACAGCGTTTTCCCCACTGAAACAATGTGGACTGAGTTGCCATCAGAGCCGGGTCCTGGTGGAGTTTGGCCGGTCAGGGGCACTGTGGTTCTCCGGAGCCCCAGATTAGAGTCTCCTCTCTCAACAAAGGCAACAATAAAATCAGCTGCGCTCTTTATTCCGGACTTAGCAGAAATTCATCCTTCAGACCAGCGGCGCGTTTTTCAGAGCCGGAAGCTTCATCTGCGCTCTCACCGTAAAGCTGCGGCTGTTTTCTTCGGTTTTGCGCCAGCAGCAACATGAGGCAGCGACAGACCTGATCCCGCAGGTCCAGCATCCAGACCCCTCACAGACCTTCGGTACCGGACAGAAGTGGCGGTGCCGCCGAGAATGCGGTGCTGAGAGCCGCTGGGGGAGGGGGTCCGGGTTTAACGGGAAACATGATGATGGACGGTGGTGTCGGTGACGGAGGAGCCGTGGACCATGGGATCTATGCAAGTCCAAACCCCCAGAACCCGCTTGGGGACGCGGAACCGGATTCCCGCAAGCGGCCCCTGGAAACTCCGACTGAGGAGGCCGGCGGTAACAAACGGACCAACACCGGAGGTAAGCACCAGACTCAACACGAACCACACGAGACCAAAGAAACCCAGCCTCTGGGTCCCGTCCGACTCCTCAGCGCAGCACCTGTGCGCGCGGGGGTGGGGGGTTACGTCCGCCCCTCCGCAGCTCAGGTAGGTCTATTGGCACCTGCTCCACTTCCGGACCTGGTTCAAACCCGGGAAGTGATGTAACTTTAGACAACAGACCGAACAGACCTCTCTTAGGGCTTTCAAGAGAGAAGCTCATGGTTCCAACTCTCTGATCCCGACTGATCCGGACCGCCTTGGCCTGGTTTCCAGTAACCAGCTCCACCTGTAAGGTGTTCAGCCTGGGTGCATTGGGAAAACAGCTTCAGGTGCAGGCCCGAGAGGGCCCGGGAGGGTTGTGTCTGATCCAGGTGGGAGCTGGAGCAGAACAGCAGGTGCAGAAGCTTTCAGAGGCCCGGGTCCCAGGCCTGGAGGAAATCATCAGGATCCCGCTTCCAGTCTAGGTGTAAAGGTGCATTAGAATCAGTTCAGTTCAAGAAACGCAGATGAACAACTTTCATGTTTTAAGAAGTAGAAACTGACTGATTAGCTTTCCATGCAGGAGTGAGATGATTACAGCTGCTGTACGTCTTATTTCCTCCTGTCACAGTCTGCAGATCTGCAGCTCCACATGAATTAAAATGTCTTTAGAGAACCGGCTCTTCCTCCACCAGATATTACCAACATCTCTCTCTGCCCCTCATTCCAAATGACAGTTCAGGTAGAACCAAAAGGACTCATGTGGCATCAGGTGGTGTTGTAGAACAGACCCAGACCTCAGTACTCCATCAGCGCAGCACAAACAGCATGGTTCCCACCAACACTATCTACCTTAGGTGCTGCCATCCTCATGTTTTCTACAGCAGCTCTGACTTGGTGTCAGATAGTTTCTTCTGTATCACCTGCTCCAGGTGAGCAGGCTCCACGCTCTCCCGCTCAACACCGAGGCAGGTACGACAGAGGTAGACTAACAAACTGGTGGTCCGTCATGACTGTTCAGACTGAGACAGGATGGCAGCTGTTCCAGCTTCCTGCAGAAGCTCAGTCTCTGGTTCTGAGTGTTGTTTCATGGATACTTATTAACTCAGCGATGATGTTATTTTGTTGCACAATAAAAACAAACAAAAGGATTTATGTTGAGCAGTTTATCCACCACCAGCTGCCTCTAGAAGAATCATCCATAAAGACCTGTATCAGCCCCCCCCCCCCCCCCCAAAAGGGAATGGCCACCAGGTTTTTGTGATGGAGACAGGTCTGTGATACACGTCACACCACCTTCTGCTAATTTAAACCTCTGAAATCTTGTTTCCAGAGTTCTACAAAACATTTTTTAGGAGACTGTTATTATTATTAAAATTATTAATAATAATTAATAGTGTTGTTTTTATTTGCTTTGAATTGGCCGTAGTTTGCATTTAGGTGCGTGCGGCTGAGATTCATAAAACCGTGTCCTGCGAGCCGGTGGTCTGAGCGTTTTGTTTCCACTGTTCTTCGCGGCCTTCAGACGCTTTTATTATTCACATGAATGAACTTGTGGTGAAGCGCCCTTCTCGTGGTTTTAACAGAAAAACGTTAGATGGGTGTTTTGCTCTCGATGTGATTTAGCATTGTTACTGAAGCAGCAGTCGGCCACAGCGGCGTGTGGCAACAGCCTGCTAATCGTCAGCCGTCCCTGTAATCAGCAGCCCCTCCGCTACTTCTGATATTGATCACGTTATTCCAAACCGACAGATCATTAACATGACTGGCACTTACAACAAAGGGAAGTAAGCCTGCTCTTTCAAAGCTGAGCCCCTCCATGTGCATTAGGAGCCGAGGACACTGGATGAAGGAAACTGCTCCTCTTTTATCAGCATTGCCCCTTTTTTTCCTGAAAATGAACATCTTGCATTCTTTTTCTCTTTCTAGCATGCTCTGAGCCCGTTTTTCTGGCATGCACACACCTACCGAAAGGTTGTTCTCATGGGGGATTAGGTATGATCTTGTTATGTTGCTAATGGAGGGGCTGGCACAGGAATGTGAGCTGTTTTTGTTTATTTATCTTTTTTCTTTGGTGGGAAGGACACAGGTGCCCTTGCAGAGCGATGTGACGTGAGCGGACTGTGAATTTGCCAGGTGGCAGTGAACGAGAGAATGGGGGGAGCAAAAGAAATAAAGACGGAGCAAAGAGGAGAGAAAAGGGGAGCTGAGAGAGGAATCCACAGGGAGGCTGCCTGTGTGATAGAGCACTTCTTTGTGAGTGGGAGCGTTTGAATTTTGGACGTTTTCACTGTGAAACCAGAATGGGCCGTAGTGCTGAGGCTTGATGTGTGTATGAAGGTAGCAGCATCCAGGAGGAAAGGAGTTGCACCGTTCCCTAGGAAGGATGGTTAAACGAACGCTCGTGTTTACTCACAGGTACTCCAGCACAAGCACGGTGCTGGTCTTACTCTCGTTTGGCCACTTAAGATAGCGCTCAGGGTAAGATTCATGGGCGTAGTGATTGGCTTCATCACCCCCCTCCACCATTCTGCGGCACTGCCATTTGCAATGGTTGATGAGCCTCTCCGCCCTCTCAAACATGGCCGTCCAAGGGATGGGGAGTGGGGTTGAGGAGGGTGAGCGGTGTAAAGCACGCTGTCTCACATCACTCCTCCTCCGCCTCCTTCTTCGTTTGGTTATGTTCTCCATGCTCCTCTTCAGGCGCTGCTGAAGGTCATTCCTCCTCCTTCTCCGTCAGCTCTCCCGTCCGCTCCATCAGCCGCTTCACCTTTGTCACTTTTCTCTAAAAAGAACAAGTGAATGGACTGCCATACTTTATAGTGCTGCGTCAAAAGAGGCGGAGTAGTGGGGAAAATTAAATTTTTGGGGCTGGCTTCGGGGGGGTGGGGACATGACGTGCCGCTGAGAGGAGGCCACCTATTGGCCGAGCGCGGCGTCAGTCCTTCTCTCTGCTGCAGACGGACAGGCCACTCGATGAATATGGATGAGAGCAGTGAAAAGGGTGATGCGGCAGGGAAGACCCCCCCCTCTCTTCAAACCAATGCAGGCTTGAACAATGCGTGCCGTCTTTCACTGAAAACACTCAGAGCCTGCATTAGCATTTTCTCAGACAATTGAGGCTCTGGCCAGCTGCAGGCATGGCTCGGATGCTGCGGTGAAACCTCCTTTTCTGCACCCACTGATGAATAAGACCTCGGTGAAAAAGGTTGACTGGCCGCATTCCTCAACACTACCATTGCACCTATGCCCAGGCTAATGTCGAGATCCCCTTTAGAGATTGTTCCCCGGCATTGATGGCGATCTGACCGAGGACTTAAGAAGCAGCAGATCTCAGAATGGGTAAGCTTCAAACTCTTTTTGTCTGACTTGTTGAATTAATCCTTCATGCAGGACTGTGAGTAGTTTTGTACGTCTGTGAGCCCATTTGTGCATTATTGCTCATTTTCGTTCCGTCGTCCTTGCTCCACAGCAGGAGCAGGTTAGTCCATTGAAATGCAGAATGGTTACTTGGAGGGGTTGTGAGAAGGAGGGGAGGACGGTCACAAGGCATTTCCTCCTGACCCACCCCCCTTGAGTGACTTAACTAAACATATTTGGCTCAAAGACCATGTCTCTCCTCCAAGCCATCCTCCCAGTGTTGGAAGCAGGGATTTGAACTGACACCCCACTGGCTCGGCTTCCCAGTGTGCCCCACTGCTCTTGTTCCCTGGCGACAGATTGCCATGTTTACTCTACCACAAGACGCCATTAAAACCTGTTACTGTGATCTCAGACACTAGGACAGAATTAATTATTGACTAATGACAGTAAACGTGGCTGTGAAGCTGATGGAGGGGATCTCAGCGGCTCACTCCTCTGCTGGCTTCAGTGTGGCTGAAGATGAGCAGAAACGTACGCAGTGGGTTTGGGCTTGTCTGTCAACAACAGGTCTTTGAATGTTGTAATGTGCATCTTATTCAGATCAGCTCTTTGTGTTGGTTCGCTGTCGGACATGACACATATCGTATGATGGGAGTGGAGGTTTAGGAGCTGTTGGATAGCTGGGAACGTTTTTTTTTTTATCCATCAAGGTCATTTTGTGTTTTATGTCATGAGGAAAGCAGAAATCTGATTGCACCACTACACAAAAACGAAACATCCCTCCAATGATGTCAGGGATGAGAAAAGTGTAATATGAAAGATAAAAAATGGAAGTTTGTCTATTTTATTCAAGAAGCTTTTGTTCACGAGTGACGTCTGTGTGAGGTTTTAGGATATTCCTGTAAAAACCTTCCGGATGAAACCTAAAACTGCAACACTGAGCGTATTATTGGGTGTTTGTCAGAGCCAATGGTTACCAGGGACACACATTAAACAAATAAAGAGCAGCTACTTTGTTGGCTGTGAAATTCTCTCATGTCACAGCGTCATGCTCACTCACATCTGATTCTAATGAGGCAACAGGTTGGGCTCTGGCCACCTCCGTCGTGCCGTCCTCCGTCTCCACCACGCCAGTCAAACCCTCCGCACGCAATGTTTTCCTAAAGTCCTAAAACGGAGGACAGAGCCTGCAGCCAGTGAGACAGCCTCGTGTCACACTCAGGAAATGGTAGAAAACGTCTCGTCGTAAAGGTGGACAGTGCCTCTTTGCATCCAAGCCCATTCCACTGACGTCACCCTTTATGGCAGCTGGGAAGGATCGAATATGACGTCACTGCATCCAAATCAGCTTGCAGAGGAGATTGTTTCTATGACTGCTTCAGTATGCACCTGTGCCAAGTATCTATGACACAATAGAGGCAATATTTAGAAGTTATCCCAGTTGCCAGACATCTGCAACTCTAAATTTTTAGACGCCGTTGGCAGGTTATTTAATGACATTTCAGAGCAAGCGCCATATGCGGTTGATCGCTGATTATACACTCAGCGTAATCAGGGTTTTCTTTGACTAACTATTTGGTGCTGATTGATTCCTAATTGGGACCGAGGGAGAAGGAACTCTTACAGCTAAAAACGAGAAAAGCGCCTGACTGCTTATTCTTCACACTGACGCGCTGTCAGTCACCGGCTGCTAAAAGCCACTATAAACCACACGAGCTCCTTCCAAACTAGAGGAGATTTAGACCATTTTGGCACCATCCCCTCTGAACAAATCTATGGGATTGGCTCCCATATGTTCTCAAAGTCCGTTAATTACAAATGATAATTCTGCGTAGCGACTCTGGAGCTGCTTGGACGGTGAGTGCATGAGCTTCCTCTAAATGTAATGCTGCATCTCAGGACACATCCTCTACATTCAGAGGCTTCTTTTCTGTAGCTCAGTGTGCCGAGGATTACTGACACCAAGCTTGACTGGGTATTTATTCAGAGGATGTTAAAAATCCTTGAAAATGGTTAAAATTAGACCTCTGCAAAGTGGAAAGGAGGTCATCATTTACTCCATGAAATCTGGGACAGGACACAGAACATGCCACGAGTCTCTACTAAAATCTGAATGCAATGAAAGCTCCGAACACCAAGTCAACGGATGTCGTCAACGCCGTTGTCTCAGTGCGCCGTATTTCTAAGCCGTAGTATTTCCACTATAGTTTTTGCTGTTTGAAGGCATTTGGGGGGGTTGGGCTCTTGCTGTATACAACGATGTGCGGAGCTGCTGCTCATGCTGTGGCCCTTTCCCACTTTGTGTCTCTCCTAGAGGAGGGCGAGTACTTCCTGAAGGTGCTGATCCCCAGCTATGCAGCCGGCTCTATAATTGGCAAGGGTGGCCAGACCATCGTACAACTGCAGAAGGAGACGGGTGCCACCATTAAGCTGTCCAAATCCAAAGACTTCTACCCCGGTAAGATCGACCACTCAGTGATCCAATCCCAAACGCCTAACCCACCAGCCAGCTGGAGTAAAGATGCTGGGTTACTCTTCATTAAGCTTACACGAGGAATTGCAGCCTATTCTGAGATGAATCCTTTCAGCTTTCAGATAATGAATTTGGGTCTTTATGTAATTTCTTTATTTTCATCTAAATCATTGTTTTTGCTTTTAATAAAGGTACCAAGCCCCCTTCTGACTTTTCCTGCTCCCACACAGCTGGGAGCTTCTGATCACCTCTAGAGGAGGATCAGTGTGATGTAATAATTAACACCAGCTCCTCAACGATAAACCTGCGGGTAGCATGCAGACCCACTTCCTCTACAGACACAGCTTTAGCAGAGCTGTCAGTAAATATGGACGACACCAATTTCTCAAACAAAGTTCTTGGATTCGGCACAGTCAGCAGCAGCTGTCTCTGGTGCAGCCTAGAGCGCCTCCAGCAGGAGCATCAGGATATTACAGACGTGTTACTGAGTATTGTGGAAAGAGCCGTGGTTTAAATGTTTTAGAAAAGTACGTTCACATGAACCAATGCGATACGTTAGAGGGCTGAGTTGTTTTAGAACCACAGGAGTTCCCTATACCAGGCAGACTAGCTGTTAGCTCATCAATCTGGTCCAAGATGGATCTATTCCATTAATTTACTTCCCGTTAAATTTCTTATTTCTTAGTGAAAAGCCCAAAATAAATTGTATTATTAATTTAATGTAGCTTCAGTGTAACGTTACCTGTGGGTTGTTTAGCATGGTAGTCCTGATCCACCGGATTGGTGAACGAAGCTCCACTTTCATTTGGTGATGAATAAACTGAAACTCAGAATTGTTCCTGATCTCCAGATGTGTTTCTATTTGTTTCCATCAGTTCCCATTAAAAATGCACAGGTGTGGAAATGTGTGATTAGCTGCACCAACAACTTGTTTTCCCCTGTCTGGTTTAAACTATAAGAAAAAACAGACTTAAGCTTCTGCTGCTGGAGCATTAGCACGCCAGCACCATGCAGTAGTAGTTAGTTTCACTGGTTCATGTTGTTATGACACATGGGTAACAGTACAGGGTTTGTGTTGGGCTTCCAATTTGATGGTGATAATGGTGTGTGTGTGTGTGTGTGTGTGTGTGTGTGTGTGTGTGTGTGTGTGTGTGTGTGCTTGTCTTTATATGCTTAAGTGGACACATTTTACCCTTTAACCGGTAGTGTGGACATTTCCGCATTGTGGGGACATCTGGCTGGTCCACACAATGACAAAACACCCTTAAATGTGGTTTTGGAGGAATGGTGTGAATTAATGTTTGTTTTAGATCAGAATTAGGAATAACAGCATTGGTTATGGTTAGTGTAAGAGTGGGGTTAGGCATAGGGGAGTCAAAAAATGAATGGAAGTCAGCGGAGGGTCCACACACAGAGAGACGTGTGTGTGTGTGTGTGTGTGTGTGTGTGTGTGTGTGTGTGTGTGTGTGTGTTCTTGTCTTTATGGGTTTGTGTGGACCAACCCCTGACGGGAGACCAACATTGTGTGGACATTCACCATTGTGTGGACATTTACCCGGTCCACACAACCAAAACCCTAGAGGAAGCTTCCTTTGTCCTTATAAGTGTTCTGACTAATTTTCACAATATGACCCCATAGAGATGTTAATCCCTGAAAAGTGTGTGAACTGCTCTGCTCTTGAGTGTCCCTGGTGGACACACTTCAGTACTGCAGCTAAAACATTTCTTTCACAGTTGATTTTTTTGATTGGTTGGTGGAGGGAATTTTCTGATTGGCTGTGTGGACTGCTCTTGAGTCACTCTAGTGGACGCTCTCAGTACTGCAGCTAAAATATGTATTTGGCAGTATTTTTTTTATTTGTCTATGATGGTAATTTTCTAATTAACTAATGGTTGGATTTTCTTGGTGGCTGTTCCTTTCATGTTGGAATATAAGCAGGAAGTTGATTAGGAAAATATGCACAACTAAGTTCTTCAGTTTATTTTAAATATAACATGTAGTTCTTGAAAACAAAAATTAAATAGATGATTTTTGATTATATAAATGATTGAAAATAATGAATACATTTACAACTTAATTATTGTTTTTGCTACTTTTTCAATGTGAATATTTTTCAAAGCCTTTTAATAGTTTTTTTGTTGTTTTATTGTTACTTTTAAAGTTGTGGAGTAGAGGCTGACACATTTTTGGGATCCCAGTGGATAACATGAGGCCTGCAGGATTCCCGTGAAATGGGAGTCAAGTTATTTATAGTCACGTTATTGGGACAAAGCAGGAAAAATAATCATCAAGAGTGGGCAAGATTAGGAATAAAATTAATTTTGTTTCCCGTTCAATATGAAATGAGTTTCTTTTAAAATAATGTGTCGTTTTAATTTATATTTAGTTTTGTCTGACCCCAATCAACTAAAATTAATAACTGAAAATACAAAAACACTTCTAAAGCATTCCAGAGACTTAAATGGTCTTTCTATCTAAACTACCGAATAACTCCTGGGCGCAGCCAACGCTCCGCTTCCTGGGGATGGGTCAAATACAGAGATGAATTTCATCATTGTGTGATGATGACTATGGAACTTTAACTTTAATTACAGAAATAAATGCATTATTGCATCGTATTCTAAGTTTTCCAGTTTCACTTGTTTGTATAATTTGGAGTTTTTATTGGCATTTCTATTATTCATAATCTAGTAACAGCTTATCTATGAATAAAATTCCTTAAAACTGACACTAGAACAGGCACAAATGGCCTATTTGAGACCACATGGCAAAAAATGCAGGAAAACTGCCCACATTGCCCAAACGGACCCTTCGCACATTCCAACAGGCACAGATTTGACGTGTTTGGTTTGGGCCAGAACCGGGATGCACTAAAAAAAGTTTTGTGCGCCTCAGATAAACGTAAGCCGAACAGCAGCCAAAAAGGGGGTCAAATCTAGTTAAGGCTCCATTTCGGGCCTTTAGCTCTAGCATGTAGGGATTTTTTGACCTACCTTCCATCGTACAATTAAGATGAAATGTGGTGAGCACTTACAACTTATCAGTAGCGACTCTCACCAATATTTCCAGATTTTTGTCTTATTCAGGGGTCGATCTATTACCTGAAAAATGCCTAAAAATTAATTTTGGCCTACGTTTCTGTCTTTTATGTTTATGTTTATTTATTTGGGAGACGCTTTTACCCAAAGCGACTTACAATTTGTAACCTATAGGGCATGTTGTGATCTGTGGGGGAAACCGGAGTACCCGGAGGAAACCCACGCATGCATGGGGAGAACACGCAACTCCACGCAGAAAGGCATGCAGCCCAAGATAAGCTGTTACTAGATTTTGGGGGGCTATATCTTGGAAACCACAAAATACTTTGGCATGCAACCACCTCAGGTGGACTCGTCCCAGGCCCCAGATCAACATACTAAAATATGGGGTCACTGGCACAAGCAGAAATTTTTTTCTACTTTGGACCAACTGAATCACCAGGTCTTTTATGGAGCTATGTGTCCAAGACCCTATTTTGTGGCTGAAATCAGACATAGGACTTTTTTTTCTGGGGGGTTTCTGGGAATTTGACACTGAATTCTGATTGTGCTGCCCCATGGGGACATACCCTCTGAAAACGGGGCCAATTGGCCGTTCCGTTGAGGAGTAATCGCAATAAAAGAGAATGACCCCAGTCACCTGCCGGTCGAGTGCCCACAAGGCCAAAAGAGCACTCAAACGACAAGCTACAGCTACGAAATTGCCAGGGCTTGCTCGGGGTGGTGCCTGCATGCGGAATCTGAGGATGTTTGGTGAAAATCTGCTGAAAAAATGCCACATTTGAGACCACATGGCAAGAAAGGCAGGAAGACTGCCCACACGGCCCAAACAAACCCTTAAAGGGTTCCGACCAGCATGACTTTGACGTGTATGGTTTGGGCTAGAACCGGGATGCACTAAAAAAAGTTGTGTGCGCCTCGGACAAACGTAAGCCGAACAGCAGCCAAAAAGGGGGCCAAATCTAGTTCAGGCTCCATTTCGGGCCTTTAGCTCTTGCATGTAGGGATTTTTCGACCCACCTTCCATCGTCCAATTAAGACGAAACGTGGTGAGCACTTACAACTTATCAGTAGCGACTCTTACCAATATTTCCAGATTTTTATCTTGTTCAGGGGCTGATATATTACCTGAAAAATGCCTAAAAATTCATTTTGGCCTACATTTCTGTCTTTTAAATGAGTCCAAAATGAAAAAGGCCTAAAATGTTTTGTGACCTTTAACCTTTCTGTATGGCCTAGCAGCCTATAAAATGGGGGGGTCGGACCAGAGGGTCACCTGAAGCTACAGTAAAAATTTCAAGGTTAATCAGAAGCCGAGTTTCAGCGGCTGAATATTAAAGGTACACTTTAATGAGGTTCACCTTTGTCCTAGTTACAAAGCAAACAAGCAGGGGAAAGGGATGCTTAACCCTTCAATTTGGCCTAAGTTTCAGTCTTTTCAAGCAGCTCAATGGCACGCATGGCACCAAAATTATGCCACCTCCTAACAGTGAAAAGTGTGGGTTTTGGGGGGCTATATCTTGGAAACCACTAAAGACTTTGGCATGCACCACCTCAGGTGGACTCGTCCCAGGCCCCAGATCAACATACTAAAAGATGGGGTCACTGGCACAAGCAGAATTTTTTTTCTACTTTGGACCAACTGAATCATCAGGTCTTTTTTGGAGCTATGTGTCCAAGACCCTATTTTGTGGCTGAAATCAGACATAGGATTTTTTTCTGGGGGGTTTCTGGGAATTTGACACTGAATTCTGATTGTGCTGCCCCATGGGGACATACCATCTGAAAATGGGGCCAATTGGCCGTTCCGTTGAGGAGTAATCGCTATAAAAGTGAATGACCCCAGTCACCTGCCTGTCGAGTGCCCACAAGGCCAAAAGAGCACTCAAACGACGAGCTACAGCTACGAAATTGCCAGGGCTTGTTCGGGGTGGTGCCTGCATGCGGAATCTGAGTTTGTTTGGTGAAAATCTGCTGAAAAACTGCCACATTTGAGACCACATGGCAAGAAAGGCGGGAAAACTGCCCACACGGCCCAAACAAACCCTTAAAGGGTTCTGACCAGCATGACTTTGACGTGTATGGTTTGGGCTAGAACCAAGATGCACTAAAAAAAGTTGTGTGCGCCTCGGACAAACGTAAGCCGAACAGCAGCCAAAAAGGGGGTCAAATCTAGTTCAGGCTCCATTTCGGGCCTTTAGCGCTTGCATGTAGGGATTTTTCGACCCACCTTCCATCGTCCAATTAAGACGAAACGTGGTGAGCACTTACAACTTATCCGTATTGACTCTCACCAATATTTCCAGATATTTATCTTGTTCAGGGGCTGATATATTACCTGAAAAATGCCTAAAAATTAATTTTGGCCTACGTTTCTGTCTTTTAAATGAGCCCAAAATGAAAAAGGCCTAAAATGTTTTGTGACCTTTAACCTTTCTGTATGGCCTAGCAGCCTATAAAATGGGGGGGTCGGACCAGAGGGTCACCTGAAGCTACAGTAAAAATTTCAAGGTTAGTCAGAAGCCGAGTTTCAGCGGCTGAATATTAAAGGTACACCTTAATGAGGTTCACCTTTGTCCTAGTTACAAAGCAAACAAGCAGGGGAAAGGGACGCTTAACCCTTCAATTCGGCCTAAGTTTCAGTCTTTTCAAGCAGCTCAATGGCATGCATGGCGCCAAAATTATGCCACCTCCTAACAGTGAAAAGTGTGGGTTTTGGGGGGCTATATCTTGGAAACCACAAAAGACTTTGGCATGCACCACCTCAGGTGGACTCGTCCCAGGCCCCAGATCAACATACTGAAAGATGGGGTCACTGGCACAAGCAGAAATTTTTTTCTACTTTGGACCAACTGAATCATCAATTTTTTTTGGAGCTATGTGTCCAAGAACCTATTTTGTGGCTGAAATCAGACATAGGATTTTTTTCTGGGGGGTTTCTGGGAATTTGACACTGAATTCTGATTGTGCTGCCCCATGAGGAAATACCCTCTGAAAACGGGGCCAATTGGCCGTTCCGTTGAGGAGTAATCACAATTAAAGAGAATGACCCCAGTCACCTGCCGGTCGAGTGCCCACAAGGCCAAAAGAGCACTTAAACGATGAGCTACGGCTAAAAAATTGCCAGGGCTTGCTCGGGGTGGTGCCTGCATGCGGAATCGGTGTTTGTTTGGTGAAAATCGGCTGAAAAAATGCCACATTTGAGACCACATGGCAAGAAAGGCGGGAAAACTGCCCACATGGTCCAAACTGACCCTCAAAGGGTTCCGACCAGCATGACTTTGACGTGTATGGTTTGGGCCAGAACCGGGATGCACCAAAAAAAGTTGTGTGCGCCTCGGACAAACGTAAGCCGAACAGCAGCCAAAAAAGGGGTCAAATCTAGTTCCGGCTCCATTTCGGGCCTTTAGCTCTTGCATGTAGGGATTTTTCGACCCACCTTCCATCGTCCAATTAAGACGAAACGTGGTGAGCACTTACAACTTATCAGTAGCGACTCTTACCAATATTTCCAGATTTTTATCTTGTTCAGGGGCTGATATATTACCTGAAAAATGCCTAAAAATTAATTTTGGCCTACGTTTCTGTCTTTTAAATGAGCCCAAAATGAAAAAGGCCTAAAATGTTTTGTGACCTTTAACCTTTCTGTATGGCCTAGCAGCCTATAAAATGGGAGGGTCGGACCAGAGGGTCACCTGAAGCTACAGTAAAAATTTCAAGGTTAATCAGAAGCTGAGTTTCAGCGGCTGAATATTAAAGGTACACCTTAATGAGGTTCACCTTTGTCCTAGTTACAACGCAAACAAGCAGGGGAAAGGGATGCTTAACCCTTCAATTTGGCCTAAGTTTCAGTCTTTTCAAGCAGCTCAATGGCACGCATGGCACCAAAATTATGCCACCTCCTAACAGTGAAAAGTGTGGGTTTTGGGGGACTATATCTTGGAAACCACAAAAGACTTTGGCATGCACCACCTCAGGTGGACTCGTCCCAGGCCCCAGATCAACATACTAAAAGATGGGGTCACTGGCACAAGCAGAAATTTTTTTCTACTTTGGACCAACTGAATCATCAGGTCTTTTTTGGAGCTATGTGTCCAAGAACCTATTTTGTGGCTGAAATCAGACATAGGATTTTTTTCTGGGGGGTTTCTGGGAATTTGACACTGAATTCTGATTGTGCTGCCCCATGAGGAAATACCTTCTGAAAATGGGGCCAATTGGCCGTTCCGTTGAGGAGTAATCACAATTAAAGAGAATGACCCCAGTCACCTGCCGGTCGAGTGCCCACAAGGCCAAAAGAGCACTTAAACGATGAGCTACGGCTAAAAAATTGCCAGGGCTTGCTCGGGGTGGTGCCTGCATGCAGAATCGGTGTTTGTTTGGTGAAAATCGGCTGAAAAAATGCCACATTTGAACCACATGGCAAGAAAGGCGGGAAAACTGCCCACACGGCCCAAACGGACCCTCAAAGGGTTCCGACCAGCATGACTTTGACGTGTATGGTTTGGGCCAGAACCGGGATGCACCAAAAAAAGTTGTGTGCGCCTCGGACAAACGTAAGCCGAACAGCAGCCAAAAAGGGGGTCAAATCTAGTTCAGGCTCCATTTCGGGCCTTTAGCTCTTGCATGTAGGGATTTTTTGACCCACCTTCCATCGTCCAATTAAGACGAAATGTGGTGAGCACTTACAACTTATCATTACAGTCTTGTTGTCAGTGTGAAATTGCTGGTGGCCACCACATCAATACATTTATCTTTGGCTTCAATTTTTTTCATTTTAGTCTACATGTGGTTTTATAGTGTTGCTACATGTGAAGGAAGTCTATTAATTAATATTTTCATCAAGGAGTTTGCATATATTATTACTTAAAAAGTATAGGTTGTGTTTCATGTGTATATTTTAATAGTCTTCACAATATTTAATAATTTTTTTAACTACATCATTCTCACTAGTGTTGCAGGGCAAGAGAAACACTGGACAAGCCTCAGTCCATCACAGAGACACACCCTGGGACAAACAACCAGTCGCATAATCACTCATAACTAGGGACAATTTAGATTCACCAGTTACCTTGATTGATGTGCATGTTTTTGGTCTGTGGAAAGAAACCAGCGCTTACATAGGGAGAACATGCTACCTCCACACAAAAAGGCCACGCAAGCTGGATTGAAACAGGTGGCTTATTTGCTATGAGGCAACATTGCTACTAATTTCACCACCATCAAGCCCCACAATAGTTCATTATGATGAAAGTCCAAGTCTGAAGTTAAAGAACTTATATCAAATAAAAATTTAGAAATAGAATTTACCGACAGGTAATTGAATATTAAACTCAAAGTTAGTCCTGTATCCTGTGCTCCCATTTGCTAAGTTTTATGTGAGCTTAAAAATAAAAGCATGTAAAAGAAGGTGTTTTTAAAAATTTTGGTTTCAGATAAAAAAAAACAACCAAACATTTAATTTTTTTAGTCTTTATTTCTAGTTGAAAATGTAAAGGGGGATGTTTTTTTCTACAGGGTCAAGTCATGAACATTGAGGCAGGGTGAGGGAGACGTGGCCCTTTTCAATCCAAACTGTTCTGTACAGGTTGTTTCTCTTGAGTTCAGAGGCACTCATCAACAAGAAGTCAGGGTGGGGGATGGGTGGCATTAAACAGTGGACTGGCTAACTCAGGGTGGGGGATGGGTGGCATTAAACAGTGGACTGGCTAACTCTTAAACCTCTGCTGCATTCAAGGAAAATGTGTAACTACCAGTACACTAGTTACACTCAACATCAAATCTGAACCCTGTCTTTTTAAATATAAATTTCACACTGTGTTAAAAAGTGCATAACAATTTCCTTAAAAGTCATTACATGAGCAATTTTTCAAAAGAAATATTTTTAATCTATTAAAACGTGGAGATCTGCACGCAGTTCTCAACTTTCTCAGTGCTCCTGAAAGCAACATCAGTGAGGGGATTCACGCAGCTGCAGAGCATCGGAGAAGCAGATGGAAACTGTTTCAGTGTTTGGAACCAGAAAAAAGTCTGCAACTAAACCAGGTAAGATTTATTTTTATTCATAGTTAACTGTGTGAGGTGTTTGTGTGTATGTATTTTGTTTATTTTGTCAAAAAAGATTGACAACTGGTGTAGTTTCGTGTAGCCTGTGTTGTAAGCTTGACAAAGTAAAATCAGGGGATCATTTTTATCTTTTATTTGTTTTCAGAACAGTTGAATTATCTTACTTTATTCCTTAAACCACTGCAGGGATCCTTTTTATTGCTTTGAATGTACTTGCTTTGCTGCAAACTTCAACCCACTGTTTTAGCTTGCTAACCGGGATTTAGCATGACATATTGACAAAAGGACTTGTAGCCCAAACTATTGCCTTTGACTTTCTAGTCAATTCAAACTGTAAAGAAGACATTTGCTTCCAATCTATGAGTTTGCTTCTCTGAACATACCAGTACTGGTCCAGAACTACAATGATTACCGGAAGTGCGTTCATCCTGGAACTATGCCAGCAAAAAAGCACTGAGGTGCATTAGCAGTTTAATTAGTTTTAATTATTTTAAGTCACACAGAGAATAAGAAAATAAACTGCTGCATCAACCTGTAATGTGTAATTACTAATACTAAACTGCATTGTAGACCTGTGTGCAGTAAATGGTCAATGTACAGTAACTGAGTAAGCCAACAGCCTGTGGGTGGACATTGAGTAGTTTACCACAGTGAGATTATCTTTTTGTGATTTTTATTTGACAAACAAACGCTGTAAGTATTGCTGATAGGTTAGTGAATTAAGTTAATTAATTTTTACAGTCAAAATACCTAATGTATTTGAAACTTTTACACTAAGGACCCACAATTTTAACCACAACACATGAATATTTTTTAAATAAAATGATTTTATTGAACATGGTACTTTTTGATGGAAAATTTAGCTGCACAGACTAACACTGTAACCTGCAGCTCAGTCTCGTCTCCTGTGCTCCTTGTACAGAGTGAAATTGTCTGACTCCCATACAGGAGAACAATTTAATCTGTTAAGCAAACAATCAGCTGATAGTTTAAGACGGTCTATAAAGTTGACTACAAGCTAGTGAACATTAAACCACAACAGCATTCTGCCGGTTACCGGCAGTACTCATAGCTCATTTTTGTCTTCCACTCAGCCAAGTTTTATTTCATATTTTACTTTTAATACACACTAAATATACAGCTGTAGAAGAGAAGCTAGGGTTTTTCCTGCGTTCAAATTTATGTGGCCGCCACGTGAGAGACCAACTCTTATCTGCCCCTGGGAGCCCCGTAATGCATAGCGTCATTTCAATATGGGGGTGTCCGCGACAATTTTTTATATGCAGGTAGCGGCACTGTGGCTGCTTTAAATAGTGAATCGTTGCATTCTCCCTCAGCCCAAATCCTCGGATCACGCATTTTAGCTAAAATGCTAATGTTAACTTGCCTTGCGTTGACTGTAGAGTTGTGGGTGATGGTCACGCAGATGTGTCATGAAATTTGAAGCGTTGCTGCCTTTCACAGACACTTTTTCTGCACGTGCTGCAAACAGGATAGCCGTCTTCTATCAACTGTCCCTCGGCATTCTTCATATATCCAAAAAAATGCCCATACTTCCAACTTTGTCTTCTCTGAGAGATAATAAATGTCCTGAGCGCTGCCGTCTCCTCCTCTGGCCATTATTTCGGCTTTAGCCTCAAGAAAGTTTTGGTTGTAAACAACAAAGTGCGCATGTGCTGCAGGCAACTGCAGCAGATGATACGGTGGTCGGTAAGGGTCACCGCGCCTACATTGCAGCCACGGTAATCCACCGAGATAATATATATTTTTAAAACAAGACGATTATTATTATTGTCCACTTTTTTACCGGGGTTTACCACTACACTGGTTACCGTGACAACCCTAATGCCACCATTACATTGTTAGCAGCAGAAATTAAATGTTCTTACCATTTCCAATACAAATGCATGTTAATGAAATCCATTATATTTTACTGGATATATTATGTGTTATTTTGACTAAGGTGAGGGTTATTAATGAAAACCTAAAATGTTACTGAAATGTAGGTCGATTTTTAAAAATATTTTAAACTTTAAATATCAGATGGGAAAAAGGAACTAAATCACAATCTAATGCATATTATTGAACCTTTTATAATAAGTCTGTTGTTTCAGCCTGATAATTTTGTTGTTTTATTTCAAATGTTTTAGCAGCAAACCAGTTTTGTTTCACTTGAAACGTTGTCAAATGGGATATTCAATTAATCAACAGAAACTTAGATGAGAACACTTAATGAAAAAATATTTTTGCCTTTAAAAAAGTGAGGCAGTTGAATGCACACAATATGCATGTGCTGGTGCATGGTCAAGATGGTACCACCTCTGCCTCAGTTTGAGCCAGGAAGAACCCTGGAAGCATTACCTAAAACAAGGAAAATACTTCCAATCATAGCCATGAATACGTAGATGCCCCATTGGCCACTGGAGAACGTAACAGCTTTGTCGCTGTATTGGATGGGTCTCCTCACTGTCCACAGTCAATGCAGAGTGAGCAACTATGCCCGTTTTTGTTCAGCTTACGGTTAACACAACGGGCGTACAATTGAAAACAGATCACTTGGGATTACTATTGACTTTTCTAGCCTTCCTGATTGTACTTTATATTTTAATTTATTTTGTTTCATTATATTCATATATTAATTATGCTATATCATGTGTCTGATTTTGCAAAAAAGCTTGATAAAATGTGCTGTTTAGTTGGGTAAGCACCTTAGAAATGAATGCACTGGGGGCAAATTCCTTCACATTTACATGTTCTTTTTTGTAGATAATGAGCAGAAGGAAGAAGAACAGGAAGAGATAATGGTAAGTATTTCTTAATTATCCTATAGGACTTAAATATGGCTTAAAAATAAAATCTCAGATTTTTTCTTCCAAATTCTAATTGAATTTTATTATTTTTCTCCCTTCTTTTTCTTGAAAAGAAAATACAAATAACAGACAATTTTTTTTATTTTGTCAAAAAAATTGTTTTAGAAACATCTTTAGGATTTTGGTCACCATGAAGGCAGAAGGCAGCTGGTAATCAAACAAAATATTCACTGATTTAGTGTTGTATTAAATTTGTTTAGACTTTTCTACTTATAACTTCAAGATCATATATAACAAATATATATTTTTAACCAAACATAATCAGTACTGACACTAAACAGCTTTGTTTGAATTAAAAACGTCTGTGATTGCCAGTAAACTGAACCTGGGTCAGGCTAATGCTTGGAATGGACGTACTACCAACATATATGAAAAATTTAATTTACAACTATTTACTGGTTAGAATATTCTTTAGCTGTCTGTTATTTCAGGTTTTGGTTTGGAACTAAATTATTTGCCAGTGTGTTATAGCAACCCAACTTTAACTAGCTTGATTAATGCTTTTTAACCGTAATAAACCAGAGGCCCCTCCTGTACTGGAAAGAAAAGTTCCTTTAGTAAGGTTGCTGAGAAAGCTAACAGCTGGCATTGGTGAGGAGTAAGCACCACCTCACCCCTGCCACGTGGACCTCAAGAGATAAACCATCAATCCTGCTCAATGGTCAACTTTCCTTGCGGGGGTCACCCATTAGGACAGTGGGAGGGTTAAACTGAGAACAAATCAAGATAGGAAACAATCTGCCTGATTTTTCACCATTAAAATGCCACTGTATTCATGAGGGCATAATGCAGCTCACTGATGGCAGCATTGGCCCAGTCTGTCAGCTAACTCATGTTGGAAGGTCCCAGTGGCAAGAAATCACAAAGTTGTCAATAACGGAGTATGGACTGGAATTAGATTAGTGTGGTTTGTCAGTGGCTCCACAAAGGGTCTCAAATCATGTCACAGCTCCAGAAGGATCTCTGTCAGGAGGCAGCATCTACTCAAAAGCACCTCTAGATTCTCACTACAGGGAAAATGTCCACTAGAGAACACGGTCTGCTAAATCTTCCAACAACAACAGATCTACCATGCTACAATGTCAGCTTCCCGTCGGTCACAGATGCCTTTTTATCGGTTCCAATATCAATTACACGACAAAACTGTTTCTCCACAGACATAATTACTGATTGGGTAAAAATAATTTGTGGATGAGGAAGAATCGTGGATGACTGAGACCTTCAATACTACGGTTACACCATTTTACTATTAGATGCTGTTCGTACGCATGGTCAGACGTGTTATGTTTAAGAACATTTCTACACACAAGTTTCATCATGCTAAATACCACACTATGACCTGTTCATTACTAAAACAATCTACTGTGCTGCTAAGTCTTTGTGTCTCACATTAACTAATACCACCATTAAAACAGTGATTTAAAATGGCATTAGGTGAAAGTAGCTGTGTAGATGGTTGTGTTGGTTCTCTGATGACCTGTCCAGATGTACTCCATCTCACCAAATGGATAAAGCAGGTATAAAGTGCGCATGCATGAATAGAAAGATGAATAGATGTAGTTCTCCCTCATTACTGCACTAATGTCGGACTAGAAGACTCAAGAAGTCCTGTAACAAAAGTGTGAGCTCAGCAGAGCAACTCTGTTGACTGCAGGATGTTCTTCATGTTACTGTCACATGATAAAGTGCAGGGGTCACATGGCAGCAGCTTTACAGACTGTTGTCCCAAAATTAAGCCAAAATTTCTTTCTGGCCACTGCCAAGTTGTATTTTGGAGCCAAAGTCTGAACTCTCAGCACATGGGGCTGAAAGTCTAAAGAAAAGCGTCCAATGGCCTATTAGAGTGGGGCTGGATGATATAGCAAAAAAGTATGTCGATAAATGTTGTTTTAAATTGATCATAATCGATAATTATTGAAAAATATATATATATTTTTTTAAAATGTAGAAAATATTTTACATGCACCCCTGGCCATTTTATTTTTGGTATTTTGATTTTTTTCTCCGCCTCTTCTTGCTGCAACGTCTTTAGGGCTTCCACAAATGGCTATTTTAGTAGTCGACTAATCGTGTCATTTATAAAAGTTTAGCTTATTGCACCAGGATGCACTAATATACCATCATTAGCTTCTAGTCTGAAGTGTGATCTGCTATGGGCCATCTAATAATAAAGACAAGATGATAGCTTAGCAAACAACTTTAACTTGTAACCTGTTGATACAAATGCTACAACTACATGGAGGTAGGCACCTAAAACCAAAAATGACTTGTGTTCACAAGAGGCATGGTGGCAAGGTTGAAGTGCTTCATCTTCCAATCTTCACTCAGGAAATAGCAGGACACACCAAGGTACACCCTTTGTAGCACGGCTAGTCCACACATTAGCAGTCAGGGATCATCGGCAGCTCTGAGGGTCTGCTTTAGTGTAAAGATAAAAGATATTAAAGTTAGTTTATTTACCAGATTAATAATTCTGTTAAATCAAATAAAGTAGGTTAAGTTTTAACACAAAGAAAATGTTTTATGCTTTAAAACTATTAGGTTTCTTGATTGTTCAGTCAGCGGCCTTTTTATTTTTTCATAAATGCATTTTATTCTAATGTTTATTTTATTTGTATCTAGAGAGAAACTGACACACACACACATCTTAAAAGTTGTGTAACTCTTCTTTTCCATCATGGTGGTGAAGTGGGACCAGCCTGGTAGATGGTTGTTGTCATATATATGTCTGTAAACTCCACTCTAACGTAGCGGGATGGAATCAATCATTAGCGTTTGTAACTGGAGCAAAAATATGTGACATACAAACGTGTTCTAAAGGTAACAACGTCACCATCTCTACTGGTGTTGCTGCAGCTATAATCACAAGTAGCTCTTCTCAGCTCTACTGACTCTCAAAAAACTATTTTCGACATTCAAAACTCTGCTCAACCCTCCTTCTCCACCTCCTACCAACAATCTATCAGCAGTCACCTTTGCCTCATTCTTCACTGACTGGCAGCTATAAGCTATCAGTTTACTCAACTGGCCACTCCTGAACATTCGCTTCCACAATCTCCTTCTAGCCCAACCATCTCAGGCCCTACTGCTTCATTTTCCTCTTTTTCCCCTCTCACTGAGAACTGTGTGTCCAAGCTTGTCACGTGCAGCCGCCCTACTACATGTCCAGGACCCCATTCCGACTAAGCTGCTCCAAGCTATTGCTCCTACAGTAGCTGCAGCAGGCACTTATGTGATCAACGCTTCACTGACATCCGGATTTCCTATCTCTGTCAAGCATGCTCTGGTTAAACCTCTGCTAAAAAAAAACCCATCTCTTTCTCCAAATCATGTGGAGAACTACCGACCTATCTCTCTCCTCCTTTTTCTGTCCAAAGTCACAGAAAAGGTGGCTTTCATGCAGATCACAGAATACCTCTCACAAAACTGTCTGCTTGACCCTTACCAATCTGGGTTCAAAAAGGGCCACTCCACTGAAACTGCTCTTTTAGCAGTGATGGAATCCTTAAAAGAAGCTAGAGCAACTGCCAAATCCTCAGTGCTTATCCTGCTCGACTTATCGGCTGCATTTGACACTGTCAAACATGGCTTCCTTTTGTCCACACTCTCTAGCATGGGCATCACAGAGAAAGCACATGCCTGGTTTGAATCGTACCTCACAGGACGATCATTTAGTGTACAGTGATCCCTCATTTATCGCGGTAGATGCGTTCCAGACCTGGCCGCGATAGGTGAAAATCCGCGAAGTAGGGACACCATATTTACAGTATTTATTTAACAGGAGAGGGAGCGCAGCTGATCCTCATCAGCCTGATCAGCGGGACGGCTTTAAAAGGAGGACGGTTATCCAGATACCACGCGTATGATTAACTACTGCCTGACTCGCTTCTCCTCCGGATTCTCTCCCATCTTGGAGACTTCTGGATACTCACCGGTTCGCTGCCTGGATACCAACTCCGCTCTGCCGTCCCGCTCTCCACCGTGCTCACGCTCCCTCTCCGTTACCTCGTCCTCCTCATCCGTCTACTCTGCCACCTGGAAATCTACAATTCGCCTCTGGATATCACCCCGGCTCAACTCCACATTCACCCTGAACTTCCGCATTTTGCCGCTTCCTGGTTTACCCTCCACTGGATCACCAGTGCGCCCTCAGTTCTCATCATTAAAGAAATAAAATTATTGTTTATCTTTTACCTCGACTCGAGTCTGATTCTGTATGTCTTTGGTTAGACACTTACCCCAAAACATGACAGAAAAATACGGCGAATCGGTGAAAAATTCCGCGAATCGGCGAATTTCCCTTGAATAAGGCTCCAAAGAAAAATTCTGCAAAGTCGTGAATCCGCGATAAATGAACCGCGAAGTAGCGAGGGATCACTGTATCTTGGCTTGGACAATCCTCTACCATGCACCATCTTGCCACAGGAGTCCCCCAGGGCTCTGTTCTAGGACCTCTTCTCTTTGCCATATACACCACCTCACTGGGTGAGATCATTCGATCACATGGCTTCTCCTACCACTGCTATGCAGACGACACCCAGCTCTATCTGTCATTTCCACCGGACGACCACACTGTCTCTGCACGAATATCAAACTGTCTCTCTGACATATCAAAATGGATGAAATCCCACCATCTCCAACTCAACCTCTCTAAAACTGAACTACTTGTCATCCCAGCAAACCCATCCATACAGCACAATATCTCAATCCAAAATGACTTCCTATCTCTGGCTCCTTCAAAGGCAGTTCGAAATCTGGATGAACACCTGACCTTTAAAGATCGTGTTGCCTCTGTTGCTCGTTCATGCCGCTTTGCGCTGTATAACATACGAGAGATCAGACCATACCTAACACAACATGCCACTCAGGTCCTGGTGCAATCTACTGTCATTTCCCGCCTCGATTACTGCAATGCCCTTCTAACTGGTCTTCCAGGCTGTACTGTGAGACCTCTTCAAATGGTCCAGAATGAAGCGGTGTGTCTGGTCTTCAAGTAGCCAAAAAGAGCACAAGTCACCCCTCTGTTCATTGAGCTCCACTGGCTACCGCTAGCAGCACACATCAAATTCAAACTGCTAACACTAGCATACAAAGTCCGAGATGGTACGGCTCCCATCTACCTGAATCCTCTTGCAAAGGCTTACGTCTCGGCCTGGCCGCTCCGGTCATCACAGGATCGTCGACTAGCAGTGCCTACACCACGCTCAGGACAATCCAGACTCTTCTCATGCATTGTTCCACAAATGTGGAATGACCTACTAAGCACTACCAGAACAGGGGCTTCCATTTCAATTGTCAAGAAACTCCTGAAGACCCTGCTCTTCAGAGAGCATCTTCTAAACTTGCACCTTCCCTGCACCCGTCCCCCTCTCTACTGTCCACTCCTTGTTCCCTCCTCCCCATGACTGATGTCAAGTTGTTGTTGTTGTTGTTGTTCAAGGGCAACATGCCGATTATCACTTGTAAGTCGCTTTGGACAAAAGCGTCTGCTAAATACATAAACATAAACAAACTCTGTTGATGTCAGCTGCTAACAAGAGGTAAACTTACCGAGGCGACTCTGTTCTTCCTCTTAAGATGCTCGTGCATCGCCAATGTGCTCCTGTGAAAGAGTTTTGCTTTGCAGAGTTTGCACCATGTGGCTTTCTTTTGAATTAGTATAATGCTCCCAAACTTTTCAGATATGTTGCGACTCGACACTTTCTCCGATGATGAAGGCTGAGCTGGATGGCCACCATTGCGCATGCGCCTTGGAGCCAAAGTGGTGGCTGAGCAGAGAGGCAGGAAGCAAAAGCCCAACGTGCCGCAGCAGGCGACATTTTAAAAAATTGTTTATAAAATAAGGTTTATTTTATTTGTCTGCGTTGTCGTGACGATTCGACTAATCATGGCAGCCCTAGACATCTTGCTTCCTTTCGCTCTCTTTTGGTTTGAGAGGGGAGGGCCTGGTGACGTAGCGTGCCGAGTCTGTGGTTTTGATTGGTTAGGAGTGAAGGTTGGTTAATGTTTGACGCGTCCGCGAGGTCCGCACGGCTCCACGCGGAAAAGTTCCGTCATTTTAACAACCACGCCCCTCCACCGCGCCTCCGCACGGCCCAAACTTTCCGCAACGCACACCTAGGAAATTTTCTAACCACGCGGACGGTCGGACGCAGAAAAACATGGCGGACTGGCAAGAACTAGTATGGCAGAGGTTCGTAAATAGACATTTGTATGATTCAGCTCTCAGAGATCACCGTGATCAACATGTTGTTAATAATTTTTGGAGAGAAATAGCTCGCACTGTCAGAAAAGATGAGGATGCTGTTAAAAAATGCTGGAATGCCATGTTGTAAACAACAGTAATTTTTACTTCTTCTATGGTGTAGTGTTGGATGCATGCCGTAGAGCTCCATGCTGCCCCATTCAGTTTGGGAGAATATTGGCTCACCGCAGAGACAAGCCGCATGAACCATAAACACTGCAATTTGTGAAGCGCGTTTCATCCGCGAGCCGCATCACCAAGCGGAAAGTAAATGCGTCAAGCATAAACCAAGCTTAAGTAGTGAGTCTAGTATGCTGCTACCTGATAGGTTATAATGAAAAAAGGAAACTTTTTAATTGAAGTTTTATTGACCAGTTTTTTTATCTATCGCACCACATGTCTATCGATAGATATATTGAACTATTGAATTATCGTCCAGCCCTATATTAGAGCTAAACGTATTTTGGAGAAAATGTTTTGAAAATACAGCAGCAAGGTAAGAAGTGCAAGAATGAACCAAAGTCAGCAGCTGGAAATATTTTTCTGAAGTGTAATTAAAGGTTAAGTTAAGAATTGTGGTTTAGAAATTGCTGTCCTAAACTTGAGTCTTTGCTCTATTTCTTTCAGGAGCTTTCTGCTTCAGAGGACTTTCTCTCAGACTCCAGCCATGATTTGGACAGTGATTATATTCCATCAGCTCCTCCTTCCTCAGAGGATGAACTAACCTTTTCACAGCCTAAGCTCATGAAGACACATGTTGCATTAAAAAACCCTGGCAAAACCTCTCTCAGCCAAAGCTATGTTCATGAACAGAAGACACTGATGGACAGTGGTAAAAGTAATGAAGCTCTGGACATGCATTACAATGCAGATACTGAGGAAGAAAATCCGGAGGAATATGAAGATGATGAGGGTAGGTCATGTGTTACCGTTAAAACTTGCACTAAAGGCTAAATGATGACCATGTGTTCAGTCACATTTCAAATGAATAGTCAATAGTTTGAGATACTAATTCAAATTGTGTATATGTGAAAGAAATAGAGTGCCACAGAGAAAAAAAATATTAGTATTTTTCTTTAAAACTCCTTATGTTCTTTGTGTTTCTTTTCTAGTTCAATTTTTCTGATCTTGTCTCATACAGAGTAGCAAAGTTTATGTTTTACCTTATGTTGCTGACAGTTTTGGGTACTTCCTGTCACCTTCGGGAAGTAGCTGAAACTGTCAGCAAAATAAGCTAAAAACAGAAACTTTGCTACTCTGTATGAGATAAGAACAGAAAAGTGGAACTAAACGATTTGTAGAATTGAAAAAATGTTTTGCTTAGTGATCAACTGTAACAGTTCTCATTGATTTTCAGTTATCCATTGACTATTACCCCTTCTTTCCACCGGAGCCGTCAGCAGCACGTTACTGCAGCAGCACGTCTTAGCTGCTGAAAGGAACCGCTGTGGTCAACAGAATCTTTTCCACCGGAGCCGTCAGCAGCATGTTGCCGTCCTTATGCGCCGGTTCTATTTTCTACGCGCAACGCCTCTTAAACGGGTCAAGTTCGACATTTTTGGGGAAGGAAAGACAGGAAATCGGACGCGGAAACGGAGCGAAGCTCCCGAGATTTTCAGAATTAAGAAATGTACTGCCTTCCGGTTGCTTTACTTTAAAAAAAGTTACTAACTGTGCGGCCCCGTGAGAAGTTATCACCTAGCTAGCGGTCTCCTTTGTTTTTCAGGTCCGTATTGGCAATTATAAAACAGACAGAACATAAAACACAAACCTTTTGGAGCCATGTTGTAGTTTTCTCCTGCTTGTTGTGTTTACTGACGAAGTCACTTGTGTGACTTCGTGCTCTGTCGGTGACAGCTGCTCCCCTGCTGCTTCGCGTCTCGTGGGAAGGGCCAAGCAGCAGCTTACGCGAGCAAGACGTGCTGCTGCAGTAACGTGCTGCTGACGGCTCCGGTGGAAAGAAGGGGTCAGTTCGTTATTTTAGTTTTATGGCATTAAAAAATTATTGTAGGATTTAGTGAGGTAAAAAAGTTTTTTTCTTACTTATTTGATAACATTTGAGTATTTTATTTGGTATCTGTCAGACAGGATTGATGTTCATGAATGTTTTGTCTTGTAGAACCTGACATTCTGACTCAGAGGCCCACAAGAGCAGAACCATCAGATGATCACAGACAGACAGCAGGAAAAAGAGGTAATTTTTTGCTTGGCTAAAGTACCTAATGATCATAAGGTGACACTTGATTTTACAACTGTTTTTCTTCTCTTTGAAGTGACATACAGAGGAAAAGGGCCAAGGAAGAAGGTTGAACCAGCTGAAGATTCAGATGGTGAGACATCACAAGGTTCACTGCAGATGGATTTTACATAGATGTGACACTCGTTCCTGATCCTTTCCATCCTCATCACTCCCAAAGATAACCTCAACATTTTGAGCTCTGCAACCTCTTCTACCTCCCGTCTTTTCTTCGTTTATGCCGTTTCTTAACCAGACAACATGACTGCTCTCACTACTGTCTTTACAGCTTTTCTTTCCTTCTTGCTGAAACCCGTAGACTCACTGCAGTGTGATTTGGTACATAAATGTAGTTGATTCACTTTGGTTACTAATATATTCTGAATGTTCTTTATTTTTCAGATCAGGGAGAACCACTGAGCCAGTGCTCAAAATATGCAGAACCATCAGAGGACATCAAGAAGAAATATAAGATAGGTACATTTTTTCTTCATTTGTCTTTGTGCTGTTGGGTGTTGGGTTTAAATTTCTGTGTATTTTATCATATACTCATTTCATTTTTGCTAGTTTAAAGATTTGCATATACACACCATGCTGAACTCTCAAGCCTACTGCACACTGGCAGCAAAAGCGCCGTGGAACGCCAACGCCGTGGAACGGCAGCGGCGTGGCACCGCATGCAATAGAGTCCATAATAGTATATGGAGTGTCACAAACAAGCTGCGTCACGGCAATTTTCAGACGCGGCCCAGGAGCGGCATGCCGAGGCGCTAAAGATAAGATCATGTTCTAATTTTTCTGTGAGCCACTTCTGGGATGCACCAATTTCCGCAGTTACCGTTGGGCTAGACGGGAAATCACACACAGTTTCAGTGTAAAATCCATGGTAAAAGTATTGCAGCGATGCAATGTCACATAAATGAAGCCTACGTGTGATTGGCTTATTTACTCCTAGTATCATATTCCATCATATATGACATCAAACAGTGATAACAACGTGATTTCCTTCTTTTTGGTTTAATGGCGGACGGCATAAATAAACTGTAGCCTGTGAAGTCTCTAGGGATCATGTGATCTCGCAAGTCGAATGAGGAGCACATCGAAGCAGCTGCTTCGTGGCTGATCCTCTCCTGGTGTGCGCTGGTGTGCAGCAATTTTCTTGAGTAAACCTCTCCACTGCCATTCTGCGGTGCTTTTGCTTCCATTGTGCAGTAGTCACTCTCAAACAGCGCACTGCTCCGAGCTTAATAGAACTTAAGGACAGCAGCTCTGGCTGTAGCTCAGTACTGTCTAATGACGAGAAGCACATATGATACTACACTGCATCCTGATGGCATGACGGGATGTCAGATATTGGTCTAACATTAATGTTGGCCGATATCGCCATTAAAATTTAATATCGGAAAATATGTATCGTTTTCAGTCGTTTAATGACCCAACTTTTACCACTAAAACCACTAAAACAACAAAAAGAATATTCACCCAAGGCTTACTTTTCTCATCTAAAGATCTTTATAAATGTTTTATCATCTTAGTTGCAATTTACAGATTAAGAAAAAATCCATTACCAACTAATACACCATCTTAGTGTCACACTTGGGGAGAAAGAGATTCAGCTGCTGTTGGAGACAATATCAATATGGCACTTTTCCTGTTACTTATTGAAGTAGTTGTCATTTTGCACAGAAAATGTTTAAAATATAAGCATGCATGATAAATGATCAGAGATGTTGAAAACCTAAAATGTTTTAGTTTTCCTTTTTTTGTGAGAGCATATATCGAGCATTTTTATAGGAAATTACGAGTCGACAATGTTGGTAAATCAGATATCGGTAAAAAAGACAATATAGAGCATCCCTAGAATTTAGTGAAAACAATTACGTCTAGCGGTCCACAATATGCAGCTCACAGGCCAGAAAGATGTAGCTCACTAACCAGATCCATCCAGGGGAAAGTACAGCCTTTGCTGGGTGGTGTAATTTTCAGGTGAGGTCCTCAGAGAGATTAATGCCCAGGAATTTGAAGGACTGCACTAGCTCCACTTTGTGTACTCATCTTCCTCAGAGATGAGTCCAATGATGGTTGTGTCTTATTCATATTTGATGATGGTTTGATGGGTAATTTGGTGTACAGAGAGAAGAGGGAGGGGCTCAACACACTGCTCTTTGGGGAGCCAGTAATGAAGGGGTATATAGGTATACAGGCCAGTTTTGACTCTGTGTGAGTTCAGTGATGTAGTCTTTCATCCAGAAACAGGTGCAGAGTCATAGTGTGCCTATAATTGTAAAATTTGGTATTCTCTTCTAGAAGAGGACTTTTGTAACCGTTATTTTGTAGATAGGTTGCCGGCTCTCGGTAGTACATCGTAGACAGGCTACAGTTGGGTTTTATAATTCTTCTTTATTTCCGAACGGCAGGACAGAAAACTCAAATGCGCAGTTAGCCGCTGCTACTCCACTTCCTCCTTTTTTCTCTCCTACGCTTTTCTGTTAACACAGCATGTCTTCTTTCCCCTAATCCACCAGTAGGTGTTGTAAACAGATCAGCCTCTTTTACCGAGAACTCAAATCTACATAATCACAAGCATTACTGTACTGACCAAAATAATGAAATAACAAACACAAGAATAATATAAACATTAAATAAAGGTTACACTTTAATCAAATTTTTTCTCAAAGGTCTATTGTTTGCCATCATCTACATTTGTTTCTCATGTGAGTCAAAGCTAGATGAAGTCGAACCTTAAACTTACAGTTGTTTTTCTTCTCATTGAAGGTACCTACAAAGTAAAAAGGTCAAGAAAGATTGTTGAATCACCTGAAGATTCACATGATGAGACAGCACAAGGTTTACTGAAGTCTGATGTTACATAAATCTTGTTGCTATCATATTGGTTACCAATATGTTCTGCATGTTTTGTTTTTTTTCAGATCAGGCAGAACTGTTGAGCCAAAGCTCCAAATCTGCAGAACCAACAGAGGGCTTCAAGAAGAAAAAGAAGACAGGTACATTTCTACATTTGTGTCTTTGGGCTCATGTTGTGTTAAAAGTTGTGGCTCCTACTGACAAGCAAATTAGACACTGCCGGTTCACTTTGACCACCACCAGCAAGCAATGTGGGTGAAGTGTGTTGCCCAAAAGCAGGACTGTGACAGCCAGAACGCTGTGTGAACCTGCATCCCTCTGGTTAATGGCAGGAACTTAACTCCTCTCATACTCCTGCAGGTCTTTAGCATCTCATCCTTGTTGTCTGCCTCCCTTTCTCTTGAATGTAGTAGCAGTAACATATTGAGGAGCATCAATACACCTTACACAGAAACTGCAATGATTTTACAAAAAAACTAACTCCTCTGAGGAAGTTGGTAGTCAGTAATTTTGGGTCACTCACACTTCCTATTAGAAAAATGCTTCTAAAGGAGGTGTCACCTGGAGGAACAAGAGAGTGACTGAGGTAGTGATTGACAGCACCCCACTCAGCCTCCCCATGTGTGCTCTCCGAGTTTCTCAGTCGAAAAAACGAGTCGTTAACAACTGCGCGCACACTCATGCGTGCAAACGAGCACACACACACATAAGTCTCACAACTCAGGAGAAGAGAAAACACAGAAACAAACTCAGGCTGGAAGACTATCTGTCCACCTTGATCTCTAAAAGAAAGAAGGAGGAGGAGTTGGATTTTTTAAGGAGGCGAGTGACTCCGAGCCATAACGTGTCATATCAGCAGGTGAGTGGTTGAGCCGGGTGGAGTTGCGGCCGAGACTCAGCTAGAGTCCAGTGCAGTACAGCCACGTAGTTCGGTACAGACAACGTCACCCTGCAGCTCTATAGCCATCAGCTGTGGCTGATTCTAAATCCATGCGGAGCAGAGAATTAACCTGAAGATAGAGATAGAATTATGGCTTTAGGCAGAATTATTACATTTTAAATAAGTTGCACTAAACTGCCACAATAATGATTATTCATGTCTACAGCACTATTAGACACTAATCCATACAGGTTATCAGCAAAACAAGTTGATTTAGGTGTTACTCTCACTTTAAGGAGCGTTGGTTCAATCAAGATAAAAGCAAGTGACAGCACGTCAACAGTCTGGAGAACCGCCCCCACCGCCATCACATAATCATTAGTAAAAAACACATGATCACGCCACATTGCTGCCTCAGACTGTCCACTTATGAACAACCAAATGCTTCCTGATACCAGCTCAGTTTTTGCGGCATAGTGGCAATATTGTTTTATGAAATGGACTTCTAATTGTAATAATTGTTTTCCCTCTTCTAGAATAAAACAAAACACAATTAAAGGCTTCAAAGTGTTTCATCAATATGTGCATGACCTAAGATTGTTTTTTCCTCAGAGCTCAACTACTGTTTGCCATTATCTCCTACAGTTGTCTCATGTGAGTCAAAACTAGATGAAGTCAAACCTTAAACTTACAGTTGTTTTTCACCTCATTGAAGGGACCTACAAAGGAAAAAGGCCAAGAAAGATTGTTGAATCAGCTGAAGATTCAGATGGTGAGATATCACAAGGCTTACTGAAGTCTGATGTTACATAAATCTTGCTGCTATCATATTGGTTACCAATATGTTCTGCATGTTTTTTTTTTCAGATCAGGCAAAACTGTTGAGCCAAAGCTCCAAATCTGCAGAACCAACAGAGGGCTTCAAGAAGAAAAAGAAGACAGGTACATTTCTACATTTGTGTCTTTGGGCTCATGTTGTGTTAAAAGTTGTGGCTCCTACTGACAAGCACATTAGGCACCGCCGGTTCACTTTGACCACCACCAGCAACCAAGGCCATTAAAGAGCAAATTGCAGGTTATTTTTTAAAATTCATGTAAAATGCTGTCCAAAAAGTACAATTTGAAATGCTTATGAGTTTTAAAGTACATAACCGCATAAATTTTCGAGTAAAAAGTGCTATTTTTCAGCAAAGCTTCTACAAACACTCTTTTTTTTCTAAATCTTAGCCTCTGATATAGCCAGAGGGAGTCATAAGCTTGGCGCTGCCTCAACTCAGTGTGGCAGATAGGTAGTTTTAGGGTAGAGAGATCATGTTATTGAGTCAGTGTGTGTGTTCACTAGTTTAGAATTGTGTTCATTTTGATAAACTATTGTTTGTGGTGTGTATACAAACTCCAGCCTGTATGGACATCGAGTCCTCGGGTTTCCAAATAAGAAAAACAACTGCACTATTTTCTGTGCATTGGAGGTATTTTTTGCAGCTGAAAATATGAGACTTCATTTCTGCTTCAGCTTAAAAAAATGCGGTCGTTGTGGTGAACACTTCAGACCAGAGGGTTACAATCCCAGTGATGTGATGGAGTTCAACAAGCATGCCATCCTCAGAGGGGAGGCTTTTGAAAATAACCTGCGGGCTTCTGGAGCATAGATCAGGGTCGGACCGCCCGCCCCGACCTCCAGAAGAGGATGGGCAGCTTTTAAAAAATACCAGCAGCCCAGTCTAGCTGGTTTCTGGGTCAGAACCAGCTCACAGCAGCCCGCCCTGAGCTTCTGAAAAGGATGACAGGCGTCTCTCTCTCTCTCTAAAGTCCTAAACTACGTTACGTGAACAAATAATGAGTATGAGACAGCTGACAAACGCTCATTATAGTTTAATACTGTCTTCAATGGGTTAGGGTTAGGGTTATATATACATATATATATATATATATA